>NW_019422286.1:0-4342 GCF_000390285.2 Anoplophora glabripennis | reverse complement strand
TCGTCGGTTTATTCCTAATAAAATAAAATGTTTGAAAAACGAATAGTGGTCCATATCTCCGCAACCGTTACTTTGTGGACTCATGTTTATTTAGACTTTTCTGCTTATTTTGGTTCATACTATTACCTACTGAAATATTTTACACTCTTTTTTAACACCCTGTATAAAACCAGTTTAGAGTTGACTTTTTCTCGAACATGATTTTAATTTAACTATTATTGAGTCATTTTTAACTCAGACTTTTTTTAATTAACTAAATATTGAATGCAAAAATAAATCACTCATAAATGATTCATTAAGATTACAGTGTTGAAATTAATTCACTCTGCGGGGCCTCCTCCTGTCCTGACTGAGACCCGCCAGCTGAGACGCGCCGCCACCGGCTAAGGCCTGTTCTCCTGGCGATCACGCTTTTCTGTAGCATCTAACGGCCTATCAACTGTGGTTGAGATTACAGAAGCATATGTAAGTGGTGTCATCTTCACAACGCTATTCAAATTACTCGAAATTAATAAACACTTAAACTCACTCAGTAATGAGGACATTTATTTTGATTTAGGTACAAGTGCACCAAATACGAGATTACGTGAAGAATTTATTTAAGGAGTACCTATATTTGAGTGAAAGTAGTGAGTTGTAGTTATTATTATTATTATTTAGAGTACTTAGTGCATGTTACTTTTACATATTTTAACACCCTGCATAAGGAACATGCAGAATAAAATATTATTTGTTTTTTTTTAATTAAACTAGAAATATGGCATAAAAACTAAAAACACAGATAAATTGGCAAGCCTATTCGCGTACCTATTTTTAGATCTTTTATATAAGCTTGTGTACTAAACAAACACATTAAAACGCTCGTTAGTACACCCCATCACAAAAAAAAATATTGGAATATAGTATAATAAAAGGATATAAAACAAGTTTTTGTAAGCATGTTTGCACGTGAAATATAAATTTTGTATTTTTATAACCTTATACCACCCAATTCAAGAAGAGTGTGCTGCTATTTTAGAAAAGGGGTTCCTTGGGTTGGTTAATAAAATATTCAGTTATACCCTTGAGAAAAATGTAGTTCGGTTTAGGTTTGCTTTTATTCTCAGAGTGTGAAGATAAATCGAATGTCACTACGAATTTTGTGGGAATATTCTAATTTATTATACATCTCCATTTCATGATTTTTGGTTTTCTGACAATATTTTTACTTTAAGTATTGTTTTCCTAACGTACAATAACGTTCAATGCCTTATTTTTCTGGGAACTTTCAAAACAAATAAGTTCTATAATTATTGTTTTTATTTTAATTATATATTAACTTTTCTAACATTAAACTGCCATTAATTTGTCATTATTTACAGATCTACTTCAAATACCTACTAATGAAAAATTCATCGTGCCTTATTTGATCGTTCTAAATATTATTTTACTTTTTTATAATAAAATCTGTCTTATAAATATAATTTTTTTTTACATATTATGGTAAACCAAACGCAGAATATGAATAATTTTAAATAACACGTATAGGTATAGTCTGTGAAAGTGAAAAAACCACCGAATATTTGATTTAAAACAACAGTATAGGCAAATTGCTTTTTTGGTTTGTTTTATAAAAACCTTTTCGAAACCTTGAAGCCATACCTCATTCACGAGCTAATAATTAGCATTAAAAAATAAAGGGAAAGTTTCATATAAAGGCCAAAGCTTCGTTTGCATGCTCAAGCTAATCGATCTTCCATACACGAATATTCCATATTTAAAATATTTAAGCCATATCGGGATTTTTTTTCTACAATTACTTTTAATATTGACTTTATTGCGGATTTAACGAACTTTAAACGAAAGCGTAGAAAGGCCACATTTTTATTTCTTCTGTATTAATAAAATTACGAATTGGAACACGAAATTTCGAATTCTAACACGAAATTTCCAATCACTATAACATTGCACTAGCAATACAGATTATGATGCACTTATTTACAAATAGATTAGAAATATCGAAAATTAAAAGCAGATTATCTTGTTGAAAATTCGCTGAATTGTTTTTTTTTTTGTCTTTTAATTAATTTGTGTGACAAAGTATTTGTAATTACGACACAATATTATTGAATAGTCAAGAATAGCTGCCCGTATTTTTTATCAATCAACTAAAATTATGGATAAATTATCAACTGGGCAATTTTTTTTATCGCTTTATAGAAAGGCTGTCTTTTGTTACAGACTCAGTAATTTAAAATGGTAATAATTTATTAGCTTTAAACATTGCCTTCCAATATTAGCATTTCAAAACTTGTACTTAGTATGATCTATCGAATTGAAATGTTTGTATTAGCAAGTAGGAATGCATGCAATTCAATTAAGTTAGTTATATTAGTAGTTAGTTCCTTAAGGTGACCGTATCCCTGGCCGAGAAATAGTCAAATTTCTGGCGTTTTTAGGTACAGAAATCTTGAAAATTAAAACGTGTAGAACAAAAGTAAGCACAAAAATAAAATCCTTGATGTTCTGTTTATTCATTATTGCTATTTAAATTTACTCAAATAAAATAATAACATAAAAAAGCGTTTGTAAAACATGCGTTTGCTGTTATAAGAATAATTTTGACGTACTTATAAATAAAAGTAAACAATTTTATATGTATGACTAAGCAAGTAAATGTTATAAGAATATTTACATGTAAAGTTATAACGAGCGTTCAAAGTTGGTTCTGAAAATTTGGACGTAGGGAGTAGCGTATAGCAAATGAACTTAAACGTCATCTGTCAAAGCGCTATATCGCCGCTATCAATTTGAATATTTTCGTTTTAAAAAGCGTTTAAAATGGTGTTTTCTCAAGAANCAACATAAGTCGTTCCTGGGCGCAAATGCGGCCTGCGTAATAATAATATGCCGCCTCCTCTCCCGCACAAGTCTTCGACTTATGGGCTAATTCTCGTAGTTAGAATGAGGAGTAGAGATATTAGTATTATTATTATTATTACTATTTGTCTTTGTGGAATACACTATTTCAAGAATTCCACGCCCTTGAAAATGACAAACCCGATTTTCTAGTTTTTAGTAAAAAAAACTTTAAACGCTATAGGCCATCAAATTGGGGTAGAAACAGAAATTAGTTATGATAAGGACTTATGCGTTCTAAAATTGGAGTATTGGAAATAAGTACCTACCTCCCATAGGCATCATATTTGCTTTAGAGTACTTAGTATTATTTTTAATTTATCTTTTAAATCTGCCACTCTTCCTAATATTTGGACATAAGCAAAAATATGTCTCAGTTTCAAAAAAGGAGATAAAATGAACATTATAGACCGATAGTTATTCTTTGTAACTTAGGAAAACTGTTTGCGAAGCACATATTATGTATATCTTATCGGTTTTAGTTCTGGAAGATCAACAACAAATCTTGTTATTTTCACTAACTTTATCGCTAATTCTTTGGGTTAGAATGGACGAACAAATGTTATATAATTATACAGATTATCGAAAGTCTTTGACAAGCTTGATCATGAGCTTTTGTTACATAAATTATTTAATATAGGATTGACGATTTTCTTCATTTTTTAAAATCTTATTTAAGTAAAATAATTCTAAATGTTCAATAATATCGGAACAATAAATCAATTGACGTATTAACGACAACTGGAGTTCCACAGGGATCGGTACTTGGACCTCTCTTATTTATTATATTTATAAATGATGACATACAGACACATACCATCTTATATACTGACGGCATGAAAGTATTTGCATCTGTTGATACATTTCAAGATTGTTATCATTTACAAGAGTTGTCGAAAATAAATATATAGTGCCAAAATAATATGTTACCTTTAAATATTTCTAAGTATAACGTTACGAGCTTTACAAGAAAAAAATGCTATTCAGTTTGACTATAGATAAATAGTATTATTTTAAATAGATGCAGGCAATTTAAAGTTCTGGATGTAATCTTTGATGCAAAATGGACTTTTTATATGAGGAATTCTCGATATTTTTGGGATGTTAAGAGGAAGTTTGTCAAGTATGTATCTTAGTTGTCGAATTGATAATACTTATCCACCTCAGGGTACTCCCCAGTTAGAGCTGCTAAATAGATTTAACTTTACTTTTTTTTACTTTTCCATACTTTTCTGTACAGACTGTTGTCCTCTTATATAGGTTGCCCCAACACTGAGTAGTACCTTTTTACTTTTAACATTCCTTGTGTTTGTTAACTCCGATAACTTAGGTGTTCTTAGATATTCTCCAATCAATTTATCAAATGTGTACAAATTATATAAATTATCAAACTTACGTTGATATATTAAACTATACCGTTAGTACTATAAGGCGGTGTATTTTA
>NW_019422285.1:2684-4140 GCF_000390285.2 Anoplophora glabripennis | reverse complement strand
AAAATATCACTGGAATTCTGTTTTAGATATAACAGGCACTGAAATATGTATATGCAAGGTACTGTTAGTATATTTAATTTTATAAATTGATTTTTACAATCTTCCCTGTAACCTAAACCAGTCATAATTCTAACAACTTTTCTCTGATGAGCGAAGACATTCTTAACAGAAGTCGCATGTCCCCACACAAGTATTGCATATGAAATATTGGACTGAATAAAACTGTGATAAGCCACCTTCAAGGTATCTAATGATACTTTACCTACCAGACTTCTAAGAAGATACATATATTTGGATATTTTTTTACATATATAATTTGTATGTTGTTCCTACAGCAATTTAACAAAATCGTTACTCTTCCAGCCGTCAAATTCACGTAAAGAGAATATCATAGTCTCAATCTTTGCTACATTCAAACAGAGTTTATTACTAGTAAACCATTTCTCAGCCTCCGACTGTATTAGTGAAGCTTCCTGAATTAAATTATGAAAATTTTTATTTTTAATAGTCAGACTAGTATCATCGGCAAATAATACATTTAGCACCTTGTTATTCAAAGAATTCATAAAATCGTTTACGTATATGAGGAAAAGTGTAGGACCCAATACGGATCCTTGAGGAACACCATGTTTTATATTTTTCATGTTAGATTTTACGTTGTTATAACTTACAAATTGCTTCCTATCTGAAAGATACGATTTCACTAGTTCAAGACTGCCGAGAGTAAACCCATTCCGTTTACTTAATATACTATGCATTTGAGAAAGGTGTTTGTCCAACTGACGACATGACAACATTACTAGTGTCAAACATAGCAAAAATTATTAAACAAAAGAATTGTTAAATACGTAACCTAGATAAAAATACATACTTGCCTGAAATAAACAACATGGTTTTAGAGATGAGGACATAATAATATTGCTGAAAATATTAATGAAAAAATACCTACATTATACATTTTCGTTAATCTAAGGCTTTCGACACTGTTAGTCACACTCATCTTTTAAATATACTAGTCAATTGAATTCAGAGGAACTTTTTGTAAACTTATAAAAAGTTATAATCAAATAAACAACAGTGTGTGGAAATAAATGACATACAGTGAGTAAAACTGTACGGTGTTCCGCAGGAAACCCTCTTGGGCTCTATAGCATTTAACAATTATTTAAAAGAATTATTTGAATTAGAGATTAAAGGCCATTTGGTGCGTTTTGAGATTATGAAGCTTATCAGCGATTAGGCCATGCTTGGCCCTTTTTGCCTTCTAACTTACACTACCCTCCACCTTAACAATCACAAACATCCATGGTACGACAGGAAAATTCGAAAGAATTTTCCTGCCGCGTGCGGGATTCGAACCCACTACGGTTTTGCCGCACAGCCCTGGCTCGCCTCTGTAGGCAAGCCTTGGCCGCTTCGGCTACCGCCGCGCCCAATTAGACAGTATAAATGTAAA
>NW_019422285.1:0-941 GCF_000390285.2 Anoplophora glabripennis | reverse complement strand
ATCACACCAAATTTCATCAAAATCGGTTCGATAGATTTTGCATAGTAATTTTGCAATAGATTTTGAAAAAAAATTTGCAAATTTTCAAAATTTTGCACAGCAAAAACCAAGGCCCTTAGATACTTGAAAATGTAATCACATATAGAAGAGTTCTCAAACTTTCAAACGTTTTTTGAAAAATTCATCTCCGTCAATTAGGAGAGCTCTGGCGCTTGTTTAAATATTGGTCGAATTTTTGTACTATAATTTTCTACTTTTGTAATATAATGAGTGAATTTCTCATTTGCTTATATTTTAAACAGTAAATAATATTTAAATTATAGTTTAATCACTAAAGGAATGATGATTAAATTAATAATTAATTAATTAATTAATTAATTACTAATTTTCCACATATTTTGAAAATAATTGTTGTTTAAAGAATTATAGAATATTTAAATAAATTTGTTTTTGATCTTTGATAAACAGTACCTATATAAGTTTATGCACTTATCTTTGATACAATAAAAGTTGATAATTAAAGTAAGTTTAAAGATAAATAATTATCGTACTGTTGAAAGACCAATAATTATTAACGATAGGTATTTGAAATACGCTAATTGTTTTTTTACGAGACATCGATTTAAAAAAAAATATCAAAATCGGACCTCTAGAAGCTGATGTGAGATATTAAAAATTTTTAATTTTTGTAAGTACAAAAATTCGACCAATGTTTAAACAAGAACCAGAGCTCTCCTAATTGACCGATTCGAATTTTTCAAAAAACGTTTGAAAGCTTGAGAGCCCTTCTATATCTGCTTAAATTTTCAAGTACCTAAGAGCCTTAGTTTTTGCTGTGCAAAATTTAAAAAATTTGAATTTTTTTTTTCAAAATCTGGATTGCAAAATTATTATGCAAAATCTATCGAACCGATTTTGATAAAATTTGGTGTGATGATTCT
>NW_019422284.1:2732-4124 GCF_000390285.2 Anoplophora glabripennis | reverse complement strand
CTGTCAGCGAAGGGAATAATTGTTAGTGAAGTTTTAACGACACTCATGAAAATTTTATGTCAAATTACACACTAGATCATTGGTTATTTTGACGCCACGGTAGGTAATGTAAAATTACCCTATATACACCCAGGGTGTAAGAAGTTTGACTGCCATTATTTCCACATGAAATAAATGAACAAAAAAGTTGTATATCACAGGGGCGTAATATTAACAGTTTTCAAAATACAGCGAGTATTAATATTGGGGAGTTTCATCACAACGTGACAATAGCGCTTAATCTAATGCTACACAGCTGATGCACACCACGTGTGCACGCGGTAGACTTGTCCTACGGAATAACAAAAATGTAAACAACTATTATTGTGAAACATTTAGTAAATTTCATCACAGTTACTTTCCAGTTTTTAAATAAATAAAATAAAATGTATCGATTATGTAGTACGAAGATAGTGTTGTGCTTAAATTTTAATAATTATGAATCTCTTAAAACAGGAACTTAACTTTTAATCAAATTATGAATTTGAAAAATATGTAATTAAAGTACCCAAAGATTCACGTCGTCCAAATAATCATACGCATTAAAAATAATTTAGGTGCTTATCAAAAGCAAAATTCGGTAATTTTTAAGCGCACAAGTACAAAACAAACTACGACATATGCTCAAAATGTCCATCACCATTTTCGATGCACACGACACCTTCGAATCCAATTTTCGAGCACTCGCTGGAAAACACCTCAAGAAAAGGAAATAGTGGTACGCAAAAAACACTCACACACGGTCCAATTCCAGATACCAACTGAATTGCGTATTGCTGGTTGCTGGCCAACTTAGTACCTCGTGTAAACCGCCGCGCCGTTGTCACATTGCTCGATATGAATTTTATCGAATTTTAAATTTATTACAACGCTCATTATTTTTTAGAATTAATCATAAAAAAATTTAAAAAAGTGATAAACATTGTATTTTATGGTATTCTATGCACGCAGTTATGTCACTATTCCTTAATTAATCGAACTTTTGTACATCAAGTTGGAGGTTTTGATAATTTTTTACTATTGTTTTTTTAAGTTTTTTACAGGATTCATTAAATTGTAGCGGTACGCTATAATTACATTTAGTACCTGCCCCAATAAATATATTTTGCTTTCTGTTACTCTGTTGCTTTCAATTATACTTTGAATTATCCGAGATTATCCCAAATAAATGTATTTAGCAAATGAGATTATAATAAGTAGGCTGTAAACATAAATTAGTTGTTGTTTATTAGGGTACATAAGCACAAACCGAGTAGGTAATGACCCGGATAAGTGTTACTTCGGATAGAGCAATAAAAGTAGATACCTGGGGACAAGGATAAAACCGAAAACATTTCGAGACACGAACCAGAA
>NW_019422284.1:0-711 GCF_000390285.2 Anoplophora glabripennis | reverse complement strand
ATACTTGCAAACATACTTTTATTTCATTGAGTTTTAATAATTTGTTTGTTTTTTTCTTATTGTGAATCATTTAAAACTTCATAGTCGCATTTTTGTTTCGTGTTTGTTTTCTTTAGGTAGTTAGATACCTAACTACTTACTTATTAATTAAAATTGATAGTCCTGAACATAGGTACTTTAATTTAATTCGTTTTGTTTTCACATTGTTGGTAGTTACCTATATTGTTTTAAATTTAAAGGTTTTGCATTTTTAGTTTTGAGTTCGTTTGTTGTCTTTAGGTATATAGATATATCGTGAATTATTTTAAAATTAATATTAGGGTCGCATTAGATGAAATATTATTGATTTTTTGTTTGTTACGATTTAACTCAAAAACTACTCAACCAATTTTACCGAAAGCTACATCTCGTCAGAATAACATAGGCTATTTTATATTTGCCCGTGCGAAGCCGGGGCAGGTTGCTAGTTAATGATAATTCAAAGCTAGCACTTTCATCCTCGAAATCGTTGAATCTGCAAACCGGTGCTTAAATTAATGCAATAAAACTCATTGAGAACCTCTGGAATCGGTCCCGACTTACATACTACAAAAAAAGTAAATAGTAGTGGGGTATCCTGCTTTTAAACTTTTTTTCACTTAGCACCCTGTATAAAGTGACACATTTTCATGAGCAACGTGGGAGAAAAAAGGCACTTTACAAACGGAAAAG
>NW_019422283.1:2207-4158 GCF_000390285.2 Anoplophora glabripennis | reverse complement strand
TATGCCTCTAAAAAATCAAGGCTAACATGATTAGTTTTCGAAATATTTAAAAAACCGAAATTTTGGAAATATGTTTTCGTTTCATTTCAGCCTTGTTTGAGGTGATATTGAAAAAAGAACAACACTTTCTCATAGCCACTGTTTGCCCTTCATTGAATGGCATAATCAATTTTTTTACGTAACGTTTCGTCTCTCCAGGACCATCATCAACTTAATTTTTTTAAATACGATCTTAGAAATTTTATTACATTTTTTGCAAGCCTTCATGACCCCGCAATACTGTACTGCCTCAGTCCGAACCAGATTCAGACGTTTTGTCTCGAAAAATTCATCTTCAGTGTATTCGTTCCAAATTTATCTAAATTTCTCATTTAGTTTTCTTTGTTTATTGAATTATCGTACACTGTAAGTGTCGTTAGACTGTGAAATTCATCTAGTTATTTAAACTATTACCACCACGCGTTACAATAAAACATTTATTATTATTAACTATTACCATCACTTGGTCATATGTACATAACTCAATAAGTTGTTGCGTCAAAATTAAAACATTATTACAATTTTAATTTTATTATGACAATTTAATTCTTCTAACATTCTTTTAACATGCATATCAACAACCAAAACGCAAACTAAATATTCTTCTTTAAAAAATTTCAGTAAATGTTCAAAAACATTTTCGTTTTGGCAAAGGTTAAAAATGAAGATCGGCGTAATATTATCGGAATTTATTATATCTGTAACTGCAACTGTGAAAGAGCATGTCAGATGTATTTGTATGAATATTCTGAAAAAAATAGATCGGAATTTGTTTGAATTTTGAGCACTCGAGANATTTTATCGCAACTATTTTATATCGGCAAATTCAACTGCTTTTGCCTTTATTAATTAATACAATTAATTTGTGTTTTTAAATAATAAAATCATTTGACATACCCGATTTTACAACAATTGTTCAAAATCCACCAACGTGTAAACACATTTTAGACAAGGCGAAATCGGCGGCTTCGTATGAAAAGTTAGTGGATTTGATTTTTTTGCATAATCTCCTCCGTGAATCCTCCCTGAATGAGGATCAAAATGTTACCGGCCGGTAACCTGGTCACAATTTGTTTAAACAATTTTTTAAACAAATTGCAAAAATTACTTGTTTTGCTCCAGACAATTTTTTTTAGTTTTTTTGGGGTATTCTAAACAAAATAGTTCCTATGCGCTATGCTCCTAAAATCAACGATTTCCGAGTTATAAACAATTTAAAGTACAAAAAAATGCAAAAACGGTCATCTTCAAGACTCAAAAACAATAACAAAAAATCAAATTTTTGATGTTGCAAAAGTTTAAAAGTAATTTTTAAACATCCCTTGACAAAATACTGAGGAGTTATTTGGGGTAATTACATTGCAAAGCGTATTATTTTACTATTAACAATATACATTTTGACTTGCGCACCTCACCGTTCGGGCACTCCACTCTGCGCCGACCTCGAGTATATATTTATCACCTCACTTTTTGATACATTTTAGCAATGCTGAATTTTTATTTATTAAAATTATTTTTTGTTTATTGATATTATAAATTTCTAAACAGTAACAATAATAATAATAACAATAATAATATATCTACTTTACTTAAATAATATCTAATTTTGAATTTGCGAATATCGCAATGAAATTCCCGCGCCGCTATAGGTTAAATATTTTTTCTCGAACGTGTGGAATGGGTATAAACTTAGGAAATATTCCATGTACTTCTGATGTCTTTAAACTACACGTATTAAGAGCATAATTGCAAACGTATATTTGGAAAAATTCAATATACCTACTCTAAATACCAGACGTTGAATATCGAAAATTTCGGTTACAAACTAGATGAAAATGGTGCAGTATTACCCATATTTATGTTTAATAATACCTGATCGATTGATGTAAATGTTTGAAAACATGTAAAACTA
>NW_019422283.1:0-1546 GCF_000390285.2 Anoplophora glabripennis | reverse complement strand
AGTGCCCGAGCGGCGCGGCGCGCAAGTCAAAATGTATATTGTTAATAGGTAAAATAATACGCATTGCAATGTAATTACACCAAATAACTCCTCTGTATTTTGTCAAGGGATGTTTAAAGATTACTTTTAAACTTTAGCAACATCAAAAATTTGATTTTTTGTTATTGTTTTTGAGTCTTGAAAATGACCGTTTTTGCATTTTTTTGTACTTTAAATTGTTTATAACTCGGAAACCGTTGATTTTAGGAGCATAGTGCATAGGAACTATTTTGTTTAGAATACCCCAAAAAACCTAGAAAATGCAATTTGTTTAAAAAAAACAAATTGTGACCAGGTTACCGGCCGGTAACATTTTGATATTCATTCAGGGAGGATTCACGGGGGTGATTATGAAAAAAAATCAAATCCACTAATTTTTTCATACGAAACCGCCGATTTCGCCTTTGTCTATTTGGGTCCGTCTTACTCAGTTTCTACGAACTAACACAAATGTTGTCTTGCTTCACCATAACACTAATGCTTCACCATAAATTAAAACGATATCCATCAACTCCGAGTTGCTATACACGCAAACCATTTTTGACACTAACTAGGTAAATACTATTGCAACGACGATTGCAAAATACGATTTCAGTATTCGGAATCGCTGAGGCCACGTGGCTATCCACGCGCATTGCAAATGACGCTAAAGACTACAGTTGTCCAGTTATGTAGTCGTTGAATGTACTATAACTTCAATAATTTTTTTCTCGGAAACTATAAGGATTTTACAAATTTTTTTTTACGATAATGACTCCATTTCTCATGCCGCATCTATTCGCAAATTTTTTTGGATAAGTTCTGAATCACCCTGTATAATTGTAGTATCAGACCAATGATAACTAATGGCATTGAACTAAATTATTTCAATCCATATATCTGAATTTAGGATCAAAATCCGGTATTATATTCGAAACGGCTATGAATTGCGAGGGTTGTGCACCATGCTGTTGTATTATAGGAGGTATGTGACTTACATTTGATCTGGATTTTAATTTTTTCTTTTGCTGTTTATAGTTACGCTGGCCGCGATGGTCGTCTTCACTTGAGGTTGATGAGGACGACGAGGGTGATCGTTGCCTTTTGTTCTTCTTTTTGTGATGTCCCATATTGGAAAACGGCACGAGACACTTCAAACTTTTAGTTTTTTTTTTCAACACTCACTTTTCTATTCAACCACTTCTGATGTAGTCTGTGCGGGGATGCACAGAAGTAAAAACAATGTAATTAGGGAAAAACTATTTATTCTCCATAACTGGACCTCTAGACACATAGAGAATGACAATAGTAATTGCCACATTTGATATCTGCCTTGCTAATTCTACATTTTCTTATATAAACTTTATAGAACAACGACGGTTATTGTAAGGATGCAAGGTGATATCACGCGCCGGCAAAGAACATGGGCCAGGGTCGGACAGCATAAATGTTTTAAATTAAAGAATTCGGCGCCCTTAAGGAAAACAGTGTGTGATTTCCGAAAATGGTAGAACTCAAAATTAAAATA
>NW_019422282.1:0-4127 GCF_000390285.2 Anoplophora glabripennis | reverse complement strand
AAACGTACATACACAGAAAAATTAAAGGCACAACAAAAAGGTTATTTTGAAATCACGTAAAATATTTCTATATTTACACTTATTTTGAGATCATAGTTTTTATTATATTTCTGGATTTAAATATTAGATATCAGTCTACTTTTTAATTTTTCAGTTTATATTGGTAATTAGTATTTATTTTGTTCTCATATCCATTTATTTACACT
Organism: Anoplophora glabripennis; assembly: GCF_000390285.2. Taxonomy (NCBI): domain Eukaryota; kingdom Metazoa; phylum Arthropoda; class Insecta; order Coleoptera; family Cerambycidae; genus Anoplophora; species Anoplophora glabripennis. Next base: position 3,921 of record NW_019422282.1, on the reverse strand, counting down.
TAATGCATATTATTTCTTTGGAGTTAACAGTATTTTGTTAATAAATATTGTATTTAAAATAAGGCATTATTAGGTATCGTTTCCTTATTATTTACAGCCTGTTACAATTGCACTATGACCTGTTACAATTGACATAACATAATTGTAACAGATAACATCACCGGTGATTTTATTTATTTGGTTTGTTTGTACAGTTGAATTGGGCAAATAAATCTGCAATCTCGCCTAACATTGAAACGTACATACACAGAAAAATTANTTCCACAGCAACTTGTATAAATAGGAAACCGATATCTAAGGAACCGTATGACAGCTCGTAGAAATCGATTAGGTACTTGTAAGATACATAATTTATAATAATTCTCCTTCAAACTGCTGTCGTTGACTAACTTATCGTCCATATGCGTGATAGCGGCAACGCCGCTGTCTCGACGTAGCGTATTATTTGAAATTTGCAGGTGTCCAAGCAAGCAGAATGATCGAACGCGAGCGAGCGAACACCGAGGCGAGCGAGCCAGCCAAGTGCAACGTTGACAAATCTAAAGGCTTACTACTAGTCACTAGAAAATCTACAGAAACTCTCGTTAGACTTTAGATATGTACCTCCGTACCCGATAAACCTCCTTAAAGCACAACAAAAAGGTTATTTTGAAATCACGTAAAATATTTCTATATTTACACTTATTTTGAGATCATAGTTTTTATTATATTTCTGGATTTAAATATTAGATATCAGTCTACTTTTTAATTTTTCAGTTTATATTGGTAATTAGTATTTATTTTGTTCTCATATCCATTTATTTACACTTAATGCATATTATTTCTTTGGAGTTAACAGTATTTTGTTAATAAATATTGTATTTAAAATAAGGCATTATTAGGTATCGTTTCCTTATTATTTACAGCCTGTTACAATTGCACTATGACCTGTTACAATTGACATAACATAATTGTAACAGATAACATCACCGGTGATTTTATTTATTTTGTTTGTTTGTACAGTTGAATTGGGCAAATAAATCTGCAATCTCGCCTAACATTGAAACGTACATACACAGAAAAATTAAAGGCACAACAAAAATATTATTTTGAAACCACGTAAAATATTTTTATATTTACATTTATTTTCAAGTCAATATTTTTTATATTTCTAGGTTTAATTATTTGATTTTACTACTTATAAATTGTTAAATTTATATTGGTAATTAGCATTTTTCTTGTGTTGTGATGTAAATTTATCTTTTCTTTGGAGTTAACTGTATTTTGTTACAAAATATGTAGTACATACCGTATTATTAAATACATATTTATTATCATTTACAACCTGTTACAATTGCACCTTGACTTGCTACAATCGCCACTGACCCAATGTCATTTGTAACAAAATACCCAACTGGATTCATTTATTTTTTGTACACAATTGAAAGGTGAAGCTTAATTCTATAAACACGGCCTAGGCATTCAAACAGACCTGATGCATTTACTAATTAAGAACGGAAAGATTAATAGCACAACAAAGAAGTTATTTTGGAGGCACGTAAAATATTTTAGTTCACTTATTGCGTGTTTTATCTTTATCCATAAGCAGAAACTGGTATAAATATGTGCCCATTCGTAGGGCAGTGGTGGTTTTCGTAGCGTTTTCCGCTTGGCTCATCGTTTTAACCCAAAAAGGGTGTGACTAATTCGTTGTAATGAATTCTCAGTAATGCCAATAAAAAGCTACTTTAATTCGTTCGACTTAGTTGCTTGGTAATTGTCAACTAATTAAATTAACAATTTATCACGTATTCTTTTGTAAAATAAATGTTAATGTATAATTAATGACATAATCGATCGATTTTTGTGTGATGAAGATATGAATGTATAAAATTTGAGTAATGGTGAAATGAATCGTTATCAGATACAGAAATTGATGTGTTACTGAAAGAACTATGTACTATCAGTGTATGTAATGCCATTTGCCGCCTAGAAAGTAGGAGTAGTAATTACTCGTTAAATTATTGATCGAAATTCCCTCTTGTATCTATTTAAAGCAAGTTGTAAAGAACCTGGAAGCCCAGTGCTAATAATGTATTTTTTTTGTGTAATTAGTTTTGTACTTCTTAATGAATTGAACAGTGGAGTACGTGGCTTAATCTGTAAAATGGACTTTTTAAATTGGGTTACAGAATAAATTAACGATTTTAAGTACATATCCCCAAAGAATAGAGCAGTCCCTCCAAATGCTCCTTTCTAGTAATTGAACTTATCTGATGCCGTGGAACTTTCATTAAAAAGAAAACTTGTTATTTCCGTTTCAAAGCTACGGACAAAAATCTTTAGAAAATATTAATTGATACGACTGCCAGGGATATATTTCAAAACGATATACTTTTCCATTTTGCACGTTTTTTTTTATAATGAGTGTCAAATTCACCTCTTGAATATCAAAAATTTATAGTTGGGGACAGTAAAAGATTCTCGAAACGTTAACAACTTTTTATAGTGGGCGATATACAGGGTGAGTCGAAAAAAACTCAAACTGTTTTCGAGTTACAGAGTAATTACAATCTGGAAGAAGATTCGAAGAAAACAATTTATAAATAACTTAAACTAGAGACCGGTATAGTCTTTCCTATGTCAATTGAAGAACCAGGTTCGGTCGCTACGCAGCAACTCAGCATTAAAATATTTGAAAAACCTGTTCCCATATTTATTTAGCCATACCCATATACAGGTCTGGTCGAACTAAACGTGGAAGTGTTAGAAATGTATACGCCCAGTTGAAGCCGCACTGGGCGACTGGCCAATAAATTTCAGTTGTTTACAAGTGGTTAACAAATTGGCTAGCAGTGCAGTGCAGCAATTCGGAATTTGATGTGATTCAGGTAATTTTAATTTATTATAGTCACCTTCTGTTAATCATCCATATTACAATTAATTGCGAAAGGGAGAAATAAGAGGAATATTTTGTTTACTAATATTATTACGACAGGCATTTTTGAGATCTTTTGAAACGGAACAAAACGAAAGACATAAATAATTAAAATATGTTGTTGGCGAAATTAACATATAATAGAAATTTTCTACATATTATATACAAATTATTATAATTTTTTACATTTAGCAGAAAACTTTTTAGGGACGCCTATAAAACTCATTAAGTTTTATTGCTAGGCGTTGTTATACATGTTCAACTGACTTCGGAAAGACTATAACTACCTGAGGATTTTCCTATAAATATTAGAATGCGAATCTATTACTAGCACGTTGGAGCTCCTGCGTATTTCACTTGTCCAGTCAAGCTACATTTCAACCAGTGATTTCCCGGGCGTTGGTCCGATTAGTTGGCCTCCAAGATCTCCAAACCTCACACCAGTAGATTAATGTTTATGGGGCTGGGTCAAAAATGAAGTGTGCAAAATTAGAGTGAACATTTGAGGAAAGAAAGACATGCAAAAATCAGGAGCGCTACAGACGAGTTTGATGCGATTATCCCGACTCACCCTGTATAGTACAGGGATTTTTTGCATTTTGTGTATGTCTGATTTTTTTAGAATTGTTGGTTAGGCAAAACTATTTTCAGAAAAATAATTGACTGTTTTGAAGCGAGGGTTTGTTTAATTTTTTAATTTTTTAGCAGGTGGAAATATATTCAATAAAAAGAAAAAAATTAAAAATGTCACAAATAAATAACTCAAACAATAGCAAAACATATTTGTGTTAGTTTTAGTTACAGCATATTTCTGATAATAGATATATACAATACCCTGTGTCCGTTTTTCACGCACCACTGAGAACTCGTTTATTTCATTTCACATTACACATTTCACAAATTTCGTTTGTTTCCTTATTATTTACAGCCTGTTACAATTGCACTATGACCTGTTACAATTGACATAACATAATTGTAACAGACAACATCACCGGTGATTTTAT
>NW_019422281.1:0-4132 GCF_000390285.2 Anoplophora glabripennis | reverse complement strand
GATAAAAAAAATTTCGATGCAAGAAACTTGATTAAAAAAGTAAAAAGTTGCGTATTTAAGGATTTTAAAGGATTAACTTTACAAATAACTAGACATCGGAAACATTATGGCGCCAATCAGATAAATAAACAATAGTAATCTACAGGGTGTTAGAAGTTTGACTGCCTTAATTTTAACAGACGGTAGAATATATTAAAATACATAAAAAACCTTATATTAGTCCTGTAGCCAGGAGGGTCCCAATTGCCTCCTTCATTTAGATGGAGTTACCCAAGTGTCTTTTGTGTATTTCGAGCCGCAGAACACGAATTTTTGGGTAGAAGTTTGCCCGGATGTCGATAAGATCTTTATTAACAAAAAACTTGCAAAATACTGAAAACTTAGTTTTGACAAAATAACGAAACATTAACAATTTAATGAAAATTTGCAATATTACAATAATTAAAATTATTATACAAGTTTAAAAAATAATAATTATAAAAACACCTAAATTATACGATGTTATGCTTTTAATATAAGTAAGTATAAACTTTTTTATTATTGTTTATAAATAAAACTAATATAATTTCGCTATTTTTTTTTTTATAAATCTTATAATAATGTTTACAAACCAAATTAGAATTAACCAAACATTATATCTTTGATACTTCAAATTTTCCGCGCCTTTTTAATGCATTTTGTCTTAAACGATGGTCATTTATTNTTAATTATTGTAATATTGCAAATTTTCATTAAATTGTTAATGTTTCGTTCAGTTTTCATCGTTTCTTTGGTCTAGAAATGAAGAGTACGCATCAAGATCGTGTATTAAACGCCTGTAAGAAGGCAACCGCTCTCTTACATACATGGCGGCGCACCCTTCTGAACGCTCAATCGCTATTTGTTTTTAGCTTCAAATAACAGTGGAAAAAACAAATTTTCACACTGCAATTACTCATAATTTGCAGTATTTAACGTGAACTTTCAAACGCCGTAAGCAGAATTACAAAATACGTATTCAATCAACAGTTATTAACAATTGAAAATCGCAAAATTCGCATTTTTCGAGTTTTTAACGGCCTTTATCTCGAAAACTATGCGTTTAACAAAAAAATTGCAAGAGACATTTTCTTCTTAAAATGGGTCAAAGAACAAGGAAATATATATTAAATATTTTGCCAAAAACTAAGTTTTCAGTATTTTGCAAGTTTCTTGTTAATAAAAAACTTATCGACATCCGGGCAAACTTCTACCCAAAAAATTCGTATTCTGTAGCTCAAAATACACAAAAAACATTTGGGTAACTCCATCTAAATGAAGGCGGCAATTGGGACCCCCCTGGATACAGGACTATATGACATGGGTTCTAAACTCAACCATTTCCTAGAAAAAATTATAAAAATTTCCAACTCGATTAATTAAGGAATATTGACATAACTGTCTGCATATAATACCATAAAATACAATGTTTATCACTTTTTTGAACTTCTTTATGATTAATTCTAAAAAATAAGAATTAGCGTTGTAATAAATTTAAAATTCGATAAAATTCATATCGAGCAATATGACAGCGGCGCGACGGATAACGCGAGGTACTAAGCTGTTCAGCAATACGCAATTCAGTTGGTATCTGGAATTGGACCGTGTCTGAGTGTTTTTTTGCGTACCACTATTTCCTTTTCTTGAGGTGAGGCATCGAAAATATACTTGTGCGTTTAAAATTTTGCTTTTTGGTAAGTACCTAAATTATTATTTTTACTACGTATGATTATTTGGACGACGTGAATCTTTGGGTACTTTAATTACATAATTTCAAATTCATAATTTGAATAAAAGTTTTAAGGTCCCGTTTTAAGAGATTCATAATTACTAAAATTCGAACTAATATTTAAGCACAACACTATCTTCGTACTACAAAATCGATACATTTTATTTTATTTATTTAAAAACTGGAAAACAATTGTCTTGAAATTTACTAAATGTTTCACAATATTAGTTGTTTACATTTTTTCCGTAGGACAAGTCTGCCGCTTACTCACGTGGTATATATCAGATGTGTGGCGTTAGGTTAAACGCTGTTGCCACGTTGTGATACTTCCCAATATTAATACTCGCTATATTTTGAAAACTGTTAATCTTACACCTCCGTAATATACAACTTTTTTGTTCATTACTCTATCTCATGCTGAAGTAATGGCAGTCAAACTTCTTACATCCTGTATATCATGCTAGTAAGCGACAATACTCGTTGTAGTAGTAGAAATAAACTAAATCTGCCGTCAACCCTTATGCCGCTCTATGCTCACAGTACACAATGCTACTGACTGCCATAAAAACACGTGTCATACACTCGAACAAGCAAAGCATCAGACTCAAAAACCTAGATTGTTCAACGGTACGCCAGGCGGACAGGGCAGGTGCCGCCAGATACGTATGGAATAAATTGATCGATGCGAAGCTCCAGATCATAGGCAGACATGTACAATGTTATTGTAGAATGACGCGGATAGTGGGATTATTAAAATGTGAAGTAGTCCACCACCATTAGTAAAAATAGTATCTATTAAAAACTTCCAACTATTAGATATGCGCCTGTGACCTCGATAAATGTTGAACGGTCATTTTCGTTTTTGAAATGGGTATTTACCGATCGCCGGAGACGATTAACTGCGGAACATTTACGGCAACTGTGAATTATTTTCTATAATCGCTTTCGTTATGAGTAAGAAATTATTTTATTAACTTTTGCTGGTACTTATTACGTATTATACCTATATATTTTGTGATAAGTTCCATGTGAGGGTTTAATGTAGAGATATAGACACTGCCCCTTTTTGTTTATGCATTTTCTTTTTTATTTAACGCCAAAGTATCCGATAGAAATCCTCGAGATTAAAAGAAAAATTTTCGACGCAAGAAACTTGATTAAAGCAAAAGTAAAAAATTGCATATTTAAGGATTTTCGTTAAACATGGGATAATTTTTAAATAACGAAGAGGCTAAAGGTATTTCGTTTTTTTAACCTCAAAGTATCCCAAATTATCACTTTTGCTGAAAATCAAAGGTAAATTTTAAATCTTTTATTAATTTTTTAAGTTGATATGTTTTTTTTACAACACTCAAAAAATTAAGAATTAAAAAATGTTTTTTCAATATTTGCAATTGTTTACAATGCAACGTAATCGTCAAAAAATAAAGTTTTTATATTGAAATTTGGTTATTGTAGAACACTTTAATGTTGTTTTTTTAGTTATAGAGAATTGAAATTTTGTTTATTGCTTACTTATGAAAAATTAAGATTTTGTTTATTTTTGTTGTTTTAACAAAATGTTATATTTACCTTTTGTTAATTCGTGCTGTATTTATTAGAACGTGTTATCTTTTTTCTCATTAATGTCAAAATATGTCATGAGAAATATTTGAATATTTATGCAAGTGTTCATTTGGAGTTTCTTAAATTTTTCAATTTTTTTCTAATTTTTTACTTCGGAAATTACTGAATCTATCTCAGTTTTTCCATTTTTTTTCCAAATCGTTAAATTTCTAAGACACTTGGTAGGGAAAACATAAAAATTTTGAATATCAGGAGTTAGACTCATTCAATTACGTACTTGTTTTACAAGAAAAAGAAACAAACTTGCACAATATTATGCTAATTCACTTTGAATAATCTTTGATTTTTTTACCCTACCTTCTCTTGCCAGCCCCGTATAACAAATCGTAACACAGTTTGCATATTAGCCTCATTTCAGTAGTCATATAATTGTCTCTAGAACGCTTAAATTATTTTTATGACCGAAATAGCCCATTACTTTACTGTATTATGTGGTATATACTTCCATACGCTTTGTTACACTTCTTCATTAGTAATGAGTTTATTATTATTAGTCCTTGAACAACTAGTTTTATGCATACAAGAGCTATAAAAAAATTAACGGGTTTGATTTTTATACTTACCATTTTTTCTGCAGATTCCGTAATTAGTTTTTTCACAACAAAATCTAATTATATGCCAATATTTAATAACATACTGAGCACATGGTGCACCATCAAGAATCGGCGAGCATATATTTTTTAATTTAACAATATTTTATTACATAAAAGTTATAAAAGTAGTGCACCTTACCATAATAATTGTTGGGGAAGACGCAAA
>NW_019422280.1:3760-4169 GCF_000390285.2 Anoplophora glabripennis | reverse complement strand
TGTTCTATGTAATCTTATGATTGTGATGGTTATAGATGTTTCATGATAATAATTCTTTGTATGTTTAGCTTCCATTGTTTTATGCTCAAGGGCATGCATTTTTATAAGGTAAAATTGTTATAATTATTCTTAAAGATTGCTCATTATTTATTTCATGTTAAAATATATGTATGTATATATATATTGTCGTGATTGCTAGACATTACCATAACGACTTCTTTGTTTCACATCTAACTTGTTTTTGTCATGATAACGTTATTCGAAAAACCTAGATGTTTCATGATAATAATTCTGTATATGTTTAGCCTTCATTGTCTTACGCTCAGGGGCGTATATTTTTCTAAGATAAAATTGTTACAATTATTATTAAAGATTGCTCATTATTTATTACATGTTAAAATATGTATAT
>NW_019422280.1:0-3592 GCF_000390285.2 Anoplophora glabripennis | reverse complement strand
TTTACTAACATTTTCGCCCGTGCGGAACGAATCTGGATTAAGCTCGATTGCCTCCCGTATGGGACTCCAGTGTTATGAAGGATCTTCCGAAATCTCAACTATAGCTGGATTGCCTCCCGTATGGGACTCCAGTACCTTCCGGCTCTGCCGGCTAACTAACACCAAACCTCTTCAGTTTTACTTGGAAGTGTGTATGACTAATATGAAGTAACAGATGACATTTAGTGACACATTAAATGAGACAAGTCTTATTTATCATTAGCAAAGGATCTTAATTTATGCCTTTGGTTAGCGGTTGTTTTGCATTCATATTTGGGTGGTAAGAGCAACGATCGTGGGTTTCTCTGCCATGCTCTTTCCCCACAGGAGCTCTAGGTGAGCCTGGCACTCTCATTTTATGTTTAATGGTTGTTAATGTTTTTGTTGTTCTTTCTATTTGTCACATGTTTAATTTGAATTGTATGCAAATAAAGGTTAGGTGTATTTACTCTGCTTTTGTTTTATATAATTAAACCATACATCCCCTCTACAAAGTTAGTAGCCAGCGCCTTCCGGTCAATTAAAAATGGATACACACAACGTAGGTAGTCCTTATGACGATCACATATTTTTGGCCACAACTACGTTTACTTATTTTTTGTCGAACCTAGGGTTGTTATATTACAATGTGGCAATTTTAATTAGTCAGTTTTTCCAAAAAATCGCCCCAAAAGAAATCGCAACATGTGTTACCAACTGGATAATCTTAACTGATTCAACAGTACATCTAGAAGACCACTATTTATAAGAAAATCATTCAAATCGCATATCCCAAAAAATTTGTAGAGAAATTACCTGTTTTTTAACGAGCCACTCTGTATCGAATGCAGTGAGTTTGTAATTCTTTGGAAACAAAAACATGTATGAGGCTATAGATGCAGGAGTCAAAATTCTTTCGTTTAAATTATCTGGTTGATAGCTAGTTCCCACACCAAAACCTTCCACTGCAAAAACTTCCTATATTTAAGCAACTCGTCGAATAAAATTTGGAAACTTTGACAAATGAAACCCAAACAATGAAAAAACCCTGTATGTACGTCTCTGGGATAATTCTCTCGTTGTCAGTGAGGGCTTTCCAAGAAAAGCGAAAAGGAATCCAGTAAATATCCAATTTTCCAATAATTTTAAGCAATAAATGTCCAACGAGATTTATGACTACGAGTATTTTGTTTACGCTTCGCAGTTTGTTTATAAAAAGGCTGTTAGTACAAATCTGCGGAATTTACTATGTTTATTGGAGCTTTCGAATACGCTTACTAATTCTTGTAAATTTAAACCAGTATATTTAGATATACGATCCTCCATTAGTACATCCCGATAACAACCGTTCCAAACATTCGAAAAATCTCACGATTCAGGTTTCTCTTTCTGATATGATTTATATATGAGGTATTTTAACTGGGCTACACGACAAATATGATTAAGCGCCAGATAGGTGTTTACAATTACACATTAATTTAACGATTTGCGCAGGTTTGACGTAAATGACAGGTGCAAAACGGTATTTCCATATCGTTCTATTTGTGCCGGTGATTATAGCAAGACCGTCATAAATTCTGAATTAGAAACGATCAGTATCATCTTTCTCTCAAGTAAATGGAAATACTCATACAAAAATATTAGCAAAAATAGTCATGGTGTATTTTTAATGTTCCATCCTCAGAAAGGATCTTATCAGGTTACACTATCAAGTAAATATATCAATGATCAACGTTGTAACTTCATAGAACCAAGGTTCAAAACAGGGTGAATAAAAATAATGGAAGACTTAAAAGTACTTTTTATTATTTTTTACCAAACTTTAAGTATTTGTTGGAAGACACAAAGTTCTAATCAGTCTTTTTGATCCAACAATTACTTAACGTGTCTCCTAAGTGTATACAGATTTAATCAATCATTTTTATTAATCCTTTCTCTAGTACAAACATAAAAATTGAAATAAAATTCCACAATATTCGTTGTAGATGTCGTGACATACCTAAAATACGTTTACAGTAAAAATTGCACTATTAGTAATTTACAACATTCGGGAATTTCTGAAACTACACGGCTGAACTAATCGCTTTATGCATATGTAAAACTATACGGAATACATACATACAGAACCTTAAAAATTTGATACGTTTTATATTTTATATTCCACTTTAGGAAAGTTTATAGAATAGTGGTGCGTATAGATTTTTCACTAAGTGAAATAGAAACAAATTTTATACGAATGGTGATTGAAAAACTGCAGCTCCCTTGCTGGACTGTTGGTGACTCCATAGGGTTGGTGATCTAAAACTCAGTTAAGATTAGTGCCGACACTGTCGCGGGTGTAAGTTTAAATAACTTGGAATATTTTTGGTTTCTCCATTTTCTCAAAATGGTGATGAAACTGTCGATATTTTTATCGTTGTTGGCTGCTTCGGAGGGATGTTGTGCCTTCGTCGTCCTCGCTGTCTAATGCTACAGGGGACTTTTGGGTTGTGATCACCTTATCCTGACGGCGCGTCAGTGATTTTTGGAAACACAGGTAAATCCGTCCTCCTCGCAGGGACGATCGGGACTTTAGGAGGGCCATGACATTGCATCGCACGCGGTACAATCAGGGCTTCCTCGTGGCTCGTCGGGAGAATTTTGGAAATCTTGTTAAAAATTCGAGCGCTTTCGAAACATGCGTAAATTTTTGAGTTTCTGGTTAATTACGAACTTCACTGCGTACTACGACATATGCTTATATTTTGTGCAACGTTATGTCAGATCTTATCATTTCTTTCCACTGTTTTAAAAAAATATATGTATTTCAATAAAGAAGACCTGCTTTCTGCGTTCCTTGTATGATCCACCCCAATAATCGACTTCCAGTCTTAACCCTAAGCACTGCGTATCTCCAGAGAACAAAACGGTTTTTGGATAATCCATTTTAATATCGACATTACGGCGTAATCAAAAGTTCCCTTCCGCAATATTAAATGACCAGTTCTCCAAAGTACACGTGCGTAGCTCTTCGCCGTTGTTAATTAAATAATAGAGGTCGAACGAGGTTTTCAGCCTGTGGGAAAATATTAGCCGGCGGCTGGAGTCCCAATTTACTTTTCGCTTCGGTCACTGGTCGTTGCTTTTGTTTCGAGAATAGACGGACGAGCTGTATTTACCGCACCTGTTTCTTCCAGCGTGTACAAGTCACTAATTGTGACCTGAAACTCGTAATATTACAAAATGAGGAATAAAACTACAGCACATGATTGGTGCTGTAAGTATAAAAATTTTCGAAAAAAAAGCCTTAATAAAACTTTACACCCCAGACCGCACTGTTAAAAAGAAAATTTAAAACTAAAAAATTGTTTGATATATTTCGAAGTATTTCCAGGCACTCTTTGTAACTTTCAAGGTATTTCAACATATTCAGTAGTTTTTAGGGTATTTCGAAGTTTTTGCAAACCGACGTGAAGGCTATAATTTGATGTATTTTGAAACTTTTGATCGAATTTACTGGGTTTCACAATGAATTTGTGTAACACTATGTTTATTTTTATGAAAACTATCGTGGTTGCTTTGAATCAAACCTCAG
>NW_019422279.1:3571-4137 GCF_000390285.2 Anoplophora glabripennis | reverse complement strand
CCCATTATCCATCGACATTGTCAGTGCCGACACCGGGGATCGAATCCGGACCAGAGTAGGCAGCCTAGTCGAGAAATGCTTGCCACCGCACTCTCGAACGACTGCGCTACCGTGGCAGTCGGTCATAATAATGCATAGCAAGCATAATAATGCTTTCAATTATTTAATTAAAGAGACATGGAATTTATCTTGTGTTTGGAAATCACATTTGCCTTAAATGTTAAATAAAATAAATCAAGTTAGAATTAAAACTATGAATTTACCTAATTAATTATTTATTTTATATCACCTTGGAATGGGAAAATTCAAAAACTCGAAAGTAATGTTTTTAGATTTGTGCGTCGACTTCCAATATGGTACGATATCAAAACCTATGTTTAAAAAAATTGCATTATACAGATTGTGTATCCTTAGATGGGTACTGCCTCTTATTGTTGATTTCTTTAGATAGGTAAATAATTATTTATTGACACAAGTGTTGCATATTATGGATGTCATTGGTAGTGCCCATATTTGTGACACAAGGTGTTCAAAAAAATTAACACAATGTAAAATTGCTGGAACCT
>NW_019422279.1:0-2482 GCF_000390285.2 Anoplophora glabripennis | reverse complement strand
TTTTTTTTACCTGAAAATTTGCAAGTATTGAAAAAAAAATACAGGACGAAATGCTTGATAATTTTGAATTTGTTTTTGAAGCAATTAATAGTAAATTGAAACATATTTTCAACTGTATCATCACAATCACTTGCATGTTGATTTGTAAAAATTGTAGGTATATTAATGTTATTTCGTTTTTAGTTATTCTCCTTATGTTGTTGTAAAGGTTAGTTATAAAAAGCGTTGTTTGTTATTTTCATAAGGATGAATTTTAATTTTTTTTAATGATTTTTTTTATTTTAAACATATATATTTTATGCCAGTAAATTTTGATGTCGAATGAAATAAAGGAAAAGTCGTATATTTGTATTTAAAGTTTCTTTCTATCTTTAATTATTAAACCTATAAGTGGATGTCAAAATACAAAAAAAACCTTGAATTTTTTTGGTTGAAAATGTTTGTGCTTAGACGTAAGAAATGCCACTAGTGTTCCGAATTTAGAAATTTCAATGTTCTTGTAAACTCTCAAAGTTGACTTCAACATGGAATATTTAGTCCACAATGTGGATGGAGCTAATTTCTCTTTCTCTTAAATTGAAAAAATATGCCAGCAACCCATCTTCATTTACGCCCTTCATCCCTTCTTTGATTTTCCAGTCTTGAAATTTTTTCACTTCTTTGTGGTATATAGATTTTGATTTCTCCGGAATGATGCCTGCAGTAGCCGCATTAACTTTTTCTAAAATTTCAGATGGAATTTCCACAATTTCCATTTTTTCAGTCTTGGTTTTAGGATTTCAACGTGATTTCAACTCCAAAAATATTGTTTGTTTACTGACAACCCTTGGTCACAAATTAGGTTGACACTCGCATCCTTTGTAATATTTAAAAATACATTCATTTCGTTAAATTACTTTTTCTGACATTGACAATTAAAACGAAATTCTATGAAAGTGTTGGATAAAATTTTGAATGACACTCGTGTGTTACGTCATGTCACTTGGGAAAATACAACTCTTAAGAAAAAAATGAGCCCTGATTCGTTTCTCTACGACAATTCGTCGACTAAGAGGAGTCGATTTTCGAGATGACCTTTTTTCGAAAAATCGATATAACTCGAAAAATGTTTAATATTTTTATTATTTTGGTTCCAGAAGCAACGTTTTTTTTTAAATTCGCGTAAAAATGTCAACAGTCGATTCCTGTAATAGACATTATCCAGAAATGAAAATCGAAAAAGATATTCAAGAAAAACGCGACCAAAATACACTTGTACTTCTTGTACACTTGAATGAATAAAATCGTTATCACTCTGTTTTACCATGAAAGTACAACTCTTACGGAAAAAAAATGAGCCCTGATTCGTTTCTCTACGACTATTCGTCGAGCAAGAAGAGACGATTTTCGAGATGACCTTTTTTTCAAAAAATTGATATTATTCGAAAAATTTTTTAATTTTTTCGATATACTTATCTCGAAAAGTACTATAGCAATCGTTTTTTATGGCTACAACTTTCTTTTTTAACTTTTTTCCATTGGAGTTCAAGTTTTTTTTATTAGCAGAAAACCGTTTTTTAGATTTTTATGACTTTTTTTAGATTAACTTCGCTGTTTATCCGCCACAGGAAAAAAACATTATCTTAGATTTTTTTTTCCTATATCACCATATTTTTTGTTTCGAGGTGGTATTTTTTGTAAGCTCTTCTACCTATTGATTGGACTATTCAGCGTTATTAAAAATGGAGAGCTAGACAAAAGAGCAACACGTTTTCTTTGTTGAGCAATATTTAAAAAATATTGAAGGTTCAGATGATGCTAGAATCATTTGTACCGTTTATGGATAACGCTCTTGAGGCCGTCCATCACGAAAATGATTTTTTCTTTTTAAAGAGAGCCATTTTCACATGAGAGATTTTCCACGTTCAGGAATACCATCTGATTTTAATGAAGATCGTTTGAAAGCTTTAATTTGTGATGGTATCAACATTTCTGCCTTGTTGCAGGCTCAGCATCATTTACCTTGTCTGCAACTTCGTCAGTTTTGTCCGACTTTGTTACCGGCTACGAAAAATGATGCCTTTCAACGTCAAGAACAGAAAAGAATGTCCTTAGACTTAACAGCCATCCGCAGAAGTTGATCTTGTGTATTTGGTGGGACAAAAAAGGTGTCGTCTATTATAAATTGCTCTGAGGAATGCAACCATCACTGCTGATACTCTGACGTTGGGGATTAAGTCCTCTGGCCGGTATTTGTTTGCGGTATACACTAATCAATGGTTTTGTGTTGCATGGCTTGTCACCATTGGTCCTTGTCGTTCTGGCCTTTGATTTTTGTGGATGACTCGTTTCCAAATTAGAGGTAAGTCTAACTCTAAGAGTCCTGGCTTGTCCAGTTCTCCTCATATTGATGATTCCATATTTTGGAAGATTACTTTCCTCATATTGATGACGTTGCCCTTGAATTATTTTTTTGAGTTCGTAGTCTAACAAAATTACCTTA
>NW_019422278.1:0-4120 GCF_000390285.2 Anoplophora glabripennis | reverse complement strand
GTAGTTTTGTGTTTTTTATGTTAATCATTTCTTTCAAAAGTCGTTTTTATAATTCCTTTGTTTGAAAAGATCAGGAGCTTTTTTGTTATGTTGGTTTAACAATGGCAAAAGTTTCATACTTCTCTTATGTTCAGAAATCAGTTGGTGTTAATATCTGCTAGTTTGGCCAATATACAGGGTGTACCAGAATAAAGTGTACAACGGAAGTGTTGAAATATACTCAAGTTACGTATACAAAAACATTCCCATCCTTAGATCCTAATGCCTACTTCTAATGTGTTTATATTTCTCAGCTGAAAATTGAAGGGGTCTTGCCCATAAATTAAAAATGCTTATAAACATACAGAGGTATATTGTAGCACTAAGCTTAAGAGAGAATTTTAGTTTTCAACCTGACTTGACACAGAATAGATGTAATATCTAAATCAGTGAATAAATAATATCTTCTAATTATTAAAGTGTTTTAGTTCTACCCATAATCCCAACAGAAAGACCACAGATTCGTGAATTCAAAATAGGCAGATTTAGACTTATTCACCTACATCCAAAATCGCTTCGTTAGTCCGCAAGATGGCCTTAAAGTTCGTGAAAATTTTTTGAATTTAGTAGATTTAGATTATTTTTGGAGCGTCGACTTTTGCGTTCAATTTACACATTTTGGTGTTATACTGAGTGTTTTTTAAAAAATTGATGTATGGTGATAATATCCGTCCATAACTGTTTCCTCTTTCGGGCAATAATGACAACTATTTTTTATTCGATAGGTGATATCACTTGGAAGTTTTTACGCTTCTTGTAGAATTTTGATTAAATGAACGATTTGAGTACAAAAAACTATCTTGCCACCCATATTACAATACTTAACAAAGTGCTAGCAGGCTCTGGTTTTGTAGGTTGACCATAATTTCAGTTTGATCTTAATTAGGATAGCATTATTATTGGCCCTGTTATTCAACCCAATAGACTGAATAGGGAATTTCATTTAGAATTTTTGCAAAACCCGAATTGTTGGAAGATGTGCCGTTATTACTCGCAGCTTGGTGGTTTATGCATGATGGTGCACCACCACATTTCACTGTAAATGTCCGGCAGTATCTGAATCAAAGGTTCCCTTGTCGATGGATCGGTAAATGGGATATTGTTCCTGTTAACTGGCCTATACGTTTACCAGACTTAACACCTTGCGACTATTATCTTTGGGGCACTCTGAAAACAACAGTGCATGATTCCACATCTAACACTGAACTGAGTTGTGGAGGCATATCCAAAATGCCATAAATGTTTTCCTTTAACTTTCTTCGCCGAATTAACCTAGAGTAGAAACAACGGTGGTAATTTTGAACAGTTTTTATAATAAGTTGTACTAAATTTAATAACCTTAATTTTGTTACTTTTATCTCCAGCATGTTTATTGTATCCATTTGATTGTTTTTATGAATTATTTCAATAAAATTAGACACGCTGTAAATAACTCTAATTATGTCGTATGTGTGTATCCATATAAAAAAATTAATATGTGGTATATCTTATCGTAGTAAGATTTTGACTTCATGGCTCATGCCGCATCTATTCCAAATTGTTTTGTATAAGTTGTGAATCACGCTGTATATTTAAAAATATGAGCGAATAAACTGTACTTTCATTCTTGTGGTGTACATATGTCGAAAAGTCAATTACATAGGAAACTTTTCTACGTCTGTCAAAGTGAAAATTACATTTTCAGTAGCGACATATTGTTCGAGTGAGCCCAAAGAATTCGATATGGTTCAGATCAGGGTGGTACGGTGGTAGTATCAAAATAATATGACCTCCCTTATGTAAAATTTGATCAGCTTCGTATATTTTAAAAGTCATTTATATCCTTTTATAATATTATACAACTCTACTTTTAACAGATCATCCGTAAATTAAATTTGTTGTTTTCCTTTGTAACCATTTTTTGTCATTTTATATGTATATTGTCTACAAGCTCACGGCTTTGTACACAACACTTAAGTGATTTGAATTTCATAGTTCAAACAACTTTTTCCCAGTCTGGTCCGAAACAGAGAATGAGCTCCGGTGTTAGTCTGGCAACGCATTTAATTCTACAATTTTTGAGATGGGAAGTAGTTATACATACAGGGTGACCCATTAAGAATGGAAGCACTCGCGTACAAAAGTTGTTTATGGACCAATTTGAACCGGGTTTTTTTTTAAAAGATATATCTCCAAAAGCTCTATCTTGATGCAAAATTTGAAGACGAAATTTTGATTTTCAAGGCCTACTACGAATTTTTTTTTAAGTGAAAAATAGCAAAATTTTGTTAGCGATTTTTTTTTATAAAAAATCTGACTACACCACTGGATTTAGGAACCCCTCAAATGCATTTGTACCAATTTTTGCGAGAAAAAGTTTGCCCCTAAAAAGTTATGACAATATCGGCATCACCAGTGTTTGCCGTTGTCGGTGAACCTATTCTTTTATAAAAACCAAATAGAACTCAAAGGGAAACAAAATTAAATAACAAACACTGGTTTAATAATTATTAATAAGAACCATAAAAACCAATATACATAAAATAAACAACAAGTTCGTCAAATTATTATTATTTCGTGGTTATTATGCCAAAACTTACAAATATTACCTTCTTCGACAAAAATAATTACATTTATAATTTTTTTATTCAAAAAGTCACTGGATTCTACAACCATAATCCAATTCTTTGTGAAGAATTTTCTGAAAAAAATATTACGAGATATCCAGAAAATAACGTTGCTTAAAAATAATATGAACAAAATTTGGTAGGCTGTGAAATATAGAAGTTTAGACAACAAATGTCAAACTTCACAAGTACTGTGCACATTGTAATATTTTTTGTGCATTCCATAATTCTTTGCGATGGCTCAAAGTTTAACTTTACATGAGAAAATCGAAATAGTACGCCTTTCTGAAGAAAATGATCGAACGGCAAGAGAGGTGTGTATCATTTTTAACAACAGACATCCAGATAGACCTAATATTACGCATAGCACAGTTTTTAAAATAAACAATACTTTTATGGAATATGGTGCTGTATCAGAATGCATTTTAAAAATGGAAAGTATTCGACGCTGCCTAAAAAAAATAACATAAAACCCTATAAACCTCAGTTTCTTCACACTCTGGAACCATGCGATAATGAGAAACGAATGGACTTTTGTCTCTGGGCACAGGGACAATATCTCAATTACCGATTATTTTTTTTTAATATCTTATTCAGCGAAGAGGCCACATTCACGACGAATGGAATTGTATCATCATAGAACTCGCGGTGTTGGGTTTCAGAAAATCCAGAGTGGATAATTAATTGCCGAAGACAATATAGTCAGAAAGTTAACGTTTGGTGTGGGATACTTAACGAGAAAGTCATTGGTCCATTCTTCTTTGAAGGGAATATGAATGGCGAACTATTTCTACATTTCCTTCAGAACGAATTTTTTAATGCAGTCGATAATCTTTCATTACAAGAAAGAGTAAATCTACATTTTCAGTTGGATGGTTGTCCAATACACAATGTGAGACATGTCGGGGAGTGGCTTAACGAGAATTTCCCCAATCATTGGATAGGTCGAAACAGTCCATTAATTCATTAACCACCCCGATCTCTGGACTTTACCCCACTTGATTTTTTTCTGTGGGGCTTTATTAAGTCCAAAGTTTATAAGACACGGCCAAATAACCGGGAGGTATTGTACACTAGAATAAGGGAAGCGTGTAAGGAGATTAACGCGCATCAAATACGAAATGTTGTAAAAAATATAAAAAAACGTTATAAAAAATGTATAGAATTAAACCGAGGATTAGTGGAAGCTACAAAAATTTAAATTTAATAAAGTAATTAGTGTAAATCAATTTGATAGACTCCTTTTTCATTTTAAAAAATGTAATTTTTGAATCAGTTTTTTATCAATTGTTGTTTATATTTGAGTAATTGTTGTTTATTTTGTGTATACTGATTTTTATGATTCTTATTAATAATTAGTAAACCAATGTTTGTGTTATTATTTAATTTTGTTTCCCATTGTGTTCTATTCGGTTTTTATAAAAGAATAGATTCACCGACAACGGCAAACACTGGTGATGCCGATATTGTCATAA
>NW_019422277.1:3043-4120 GCF_000390285.2 Anoplophora glabripennis | reverse complement strand
GTGCTCAGAGTGCGACAACTTTTGATGGCTTGTAAGCATTTCGAGAAGATGACGGATTTGTAAGGCCGGGGTGAGTCTAAATGGGAAGTTAACTATAAAATACGTTTTGCACAGACGCACAGTGGGAAATATTGGACAAAATTCTCGCCGCTCGCCAATTTTCATCGTCTCGTCGTGATTTTTTTTAATAATCTCGTGGTAATCTGAATTTTCATATTCCGGTGAGGTTTTTCAGAAAAACCCTTTTTTTAATGCTTAGGGAGCGCCCCAACCTCAATGTCGAAGAAAAATTTTTTAAATACTCGATGTTCAGTTGCAGAAAAAAATCTCTGTACAATAAAGATATTTTTCATTTTTTTTTTATTAATCCTTCATTTAGTGAGTTTAAACTTAGTTAATGTTGGTTTTGAGGTTAGGTTTTTTAGATTCAAATTCATGGTTTGGGTATAACATGTTACGTAGGGTTCTATTGAATCTATTTCGTACTTTTGGCATGTAAAAAAAATTGTTTTCCAATGTTTCGACATTGAGGTTGGGGCGCCCTCTAAGCATTAAAAAAAGGGGTTTTCGAAAAAACCTCACGGGAATATGAAAATTCAGATTACCACGAGATTATTAAAAAAAAATACGACGAGACGATGAAAATTGGCGAGTGGCGAGAATTTTGTCCAATATTTCCCACTGTGAGACGGTCTAAAAATTTGTTTTTTGGCTTACTATACAGGGTGTTCTACAAGTATTTAAAAATATAATTTAATCTTTAAAAGTAGCCTGATAAATAAATATAATGGTTGCTTTAACAATAATTATTATTTGTGTTATTTTATTTATTCATTTGACACTTAAACCAGAGAACACTATACCAACGAGAAGCGACAGAATCGGCGGTACCTTTGATGTTTTGTGGTCACGCTAGAGTCGACCGATTTGACAGAAACACAATCGTTTACACTGAGAGAAGTTACACTTTTGAATAGATGTACACTGAACGAACTGCATCAGTATCAAACATTATTCATATAATACAAGGATAACTGTGGTAAAATGTAGACAAATTAGGTATAATATATAAAAAAA
>NW_019422277.1:0-2585 GCF_000390285.2 Anoplophora glabripennis | reverse complement strand
TAAGTTTAGACTCACTAAATTAAGGGTTAATAAAAAAAATGAAAAATATCTTTATTGTACAGAGATTTTTTTCTGCAACTGAACATCGAGTATTTAAAAATTTTTTCTTCGACATTGAGGTTGGGGCGCTCCCTAAGCATTAAAAAAAGGGTTTTTCGAAAAAACCTCACCGGAATATGAAAATTCAGATTATCACGAGATTATTAAAAAAAAATCACGACGAGACGATGAAAATTGGCGAGTGGCGAGAATTTTGTTATTTCCCACTGTGAAACGGTCTAAAAATGTGTTTTTTGGCTTACTATACAGGGTGTTCTACAAGTATTTAAAAATATAATATAATCTTTAAAAGTAGCATGATAAATAAATATAATTGTTGCTTTAACAATAATTATTATTTGTGTTATTTTGTTTATCCATTTGACACTTGGCGTTAAAGTGCTAAATAAAAAATGCATTTATTTACAACTGAAGAGTATGCAGATATTGTCTTTGTGTATGGGTATTCATTCCAATGGGAATGCCAGACAAGCAGCCCGAGAATACCGACGATGACACCCACACAGGCTTTAGTGCATCATTTCATAGATTTCGAGAAGAAGATAACCTGTTCCAAAAAAGCCATTCGTCCTACTGAAGTGAATGTACAAAATTAAGAAGATATCATACATGCTGTCATTGACAACTATTCAATTAATGTTCGGCAAATGCAAGTAATCTTCATTCCTTACCAACCAAATTTGTATGGCATGTAGTGTATCGAACAGAGAAATATTACATCCGTTTCATCGCCAAAATATGGAGACGCTCTCAGCAATTAAAATTTTGTCTCTGGTTACTTTCGCTTGGCATGTGGTCTGATGAAGCGTGTTTTGCTAGGGACGGTATAAATAATAATCATAATGAACATATCAGGATATTACAAAATCCGCTTGAAATTAGATCAAGGCGATTTCAGCAACGTTTCAGTGTCAACGTTTGGAGTAGCATTTTCAACAATAATTTACTAATTATATTTTAAATGATCGTTTAAATGCAGATCTGTACAGGACTTTCTTGGAAAACAACCTTTTTGATTTCATCAATGACGTAGGGCTTAATATTTCTCAAAATATATGGTATCAGCACGATGGTGCACCACCACATAGAGGGAGACAAGCAACTGCTTGATTAAATAATTATTTCCCGAATAAATGGATAAGTCAACAAGGTTTAATAGCATAGCCACTGCGTCCCCCAGATCTAAATCCATTGGACTTTTATTTATGGGGGCATATGGAGCAGCTTGTCTACCCTGTTGAAATCACTACCCGTCAGCAGTTACTTGAAATATTTCAGGATGCAGCTAACCAGATAAGAAATGATCCAAATCTCATCCGTCCAGTGACGGAATCTTTAGTTCGCTGATATTTTGAACAAGTTTTATAGTCTAAAGATTTGTTAATTTGGTTGGTTTAGAATGTTTAAACTGTAAACATAAATAATATTAACACGGGACCACAAAAAAAATGAGTGGAGGGTTCTTTGAACCAGACCAAGTGGATTATATGTTTTTTGGATCGCTGAAACCGAATCCGAAACCTGCTTTGCCCCATCACGTCAGCGTTTTTTCTAACATCAACAAACAGCTTGAAACTATGAAACCCAACAATATCAGTCCTTAAACCATATAACCCTATACTTTCATAACTCAATAACCTTGAGATCGATAACCTATAACTCTAAAATCCATAACCTGAAAATCTATAACTTCAAAACTCATAAATCTCAAATCCCAATAAACTGCAAACAGTGAACTCAAACCTCAATCTCGGAGAGATTTAACTTCATAATTCTCCACCTCCATCACTTCATAACCTCATAATCCATAAACTCCATAACCCTGAAGTGTAACATAAGAAAATTGCATGTCACAATATAACTTAGAATCATGTAGAATTTAATATCACAACTCCATAACTCCGTACAACCTAATACCTGAAAACTCTATAATCCCAAAAGTCCATAATCACATACCCCAAAACTCTATAATATAAGTTTTTCTGTTTTTTTTGCTCATTTTGTGTTTGCAGTTTTTTGGGATTTGAGATTTATGAGTTTTGAGGTTATAGATTTTCAGGTTATGGGTTTTAGAGTTTTTAGGTTATCGATCTCAAGGTTATTGAGTTATGAAAGTATAGGGTTGTACGGTTTAAGGGTTGATATTGTTGGGTTTCACAGTTTCAAGCTGTTTTTTGAGGTTAGAAAAAAAAAGCCGACATGATGGGGCAAAATAAGTTTCGGATTCGGTTTCAGCGATCTAAAAAACATATAATCCACTTGGTCTGGTTCAAGGAACCCTCACTCATTTTTTTGTGGTCCTGTGTCATTGTTATAGCGACCATTATTTTTATTTGTCAGGATACTTTGATTGAAATATGAAATTATATTTTTTAGAGTACTTGTAACTTCTAAACAAAAACGATCGGATCTACGTTCATATAAGAAAGACAACGTTTACTATTCCGTGACTTAGCAACTTCTTAGTTGTCAGTAACCGGTGACTTTAATAACGATAGGGAGATGTATAAAAGGAATCGACTCTT
>NW_019422276.1:2258-4168 GCF_000390285.2 Anoplophora glabripennis | reverse complement strand
ATAAGCTTCAAAAGTTTCAAGGTTCCAATTCTAACATGTCCTTACAAGGAAAGAATTTCAGACCACAGAAAGTTATTATAAGTCACAGAATTAATTTGGAATGCCTTTGAATCCTGTAGCTCTACCCGCATTGTCCCGATGGATAATTTCGCTCAATGCACGTACACAGATCCTTACGCAAGTCGCCGGTTTCCAAGTCCATATTCGAGCAGATCGATACCTGAGGATGGACGCGACCCGCGAGTTGCATGCCGAGTTCTCTTCCCACATATCACTGCACATTGCTGGCCGGTGGGAGATATACCGGTCCCTGCACAAATGGACAATCGGCACGAATAGCGATGCCGGAGTACTGGAATTGCATCGACGCTTTGTTCGCGAGCCTTATCGCATCGGATGTTGCCGTTGATTGCTAATACAGGGTGTTCCAGGAAGGCTGGGACACTGCTCAACCACGCGCTCTTTGGGATTAAAACAAAACGGTTTCGACCAACTTGTCTATGATAAAAAAACACGCTGCGCACAGTGGGAATTTTTGGGATTTTATGGACAAAATTCTTGTTGCAAAACAATTTTCATCCAACCGTAGCAAATTTTTGATATACTCGTTAACATCTGTACTTTAAGCGGGAATTGCGGAAATTTCGATATTCAAGCCCTAAATTATGGCAAGTCATTTTATGCGTAATCACGTATTCGAACTCGCATATTTTTGCTCTAGGATTCACAAATTTCATGCAATCGTAGCATTTTTTGGTTCTCGTGAACTAGCACTTTGAGAATTTATTAAAAATCTTTTAAACCTATTATTAAATCCTAGCAAAAGTAGATGTTTATGAAACTATTTTAAAAAAACCGCTACGATTCGAAGGAAATTTCAGAATCTAAAGTTTTTTGTCCAAAAATATGCTCATAATAGGGCATAAAATGACTTGCTTTCAATTGCTGTAATGTTGGTCTTAATTCTTAATTCAGGCTTGGTATCGTCTGGCCTTNCTACGATTCGAAGGAAATTTCAGAATCTAAAGTTTTTTGTCCAAAAATATGCACATAATAAGGCATAAAATGACTTGCTTTCAATTGCTGTAATGTTGGTCTTAATTCTTAATTCAGGCTTGGTATCGTCTGGCCTTCTAATATTCTAATTTAATTCCTGCCGTATCTCAAAGTCTTAAAACGTCTGTATCTAGAAAACAGTCGAGTTTATCGATTTGTAACAAGTACACCTTTTTTATTTAGCGTTGAACGTTGAATAATTTCTAGTCAAAAAATTTAAAATTGTAAAAGTTTTACATTGATAGGACAGTATAACTAGCGCCTTCTAGACGCGACCCCTACACTGTTTGCATATTTGCATTTGCCACCTTCAAAAATGCAAAACTACAAATTTTCAAAACTATCGGTCCATACATACTTAAAATATAGCAAAAAATCGAAAATATTTTTTCAACTTTATCATTGTAAAGGAGCAATAATTATTGATTAAGGCATATTTGGCTCAATCGTAATATTTTGATGTTAACAATCTGCCATTAAGCTGTGTACCATTATTAATTACTCACCCTGTAGACCAAAGTTCCCATTATGCTGCGGTAGTCCTAAGATGACTGTATATGAAGCCAGTATAGTGTATAAAGGCGTAATTTTATGTGGGAGTTAGATGAAGTTATTTTTAATATGTTTTAATTTTGAGAATTTTGCAATAAATTCAAATGCTTTTTATTCTTTTTTAAATCTTTTAACAATAAATAATAATTTGAAAATAATTTGTGAATTTTTACTTTAATTTTACATTTAAATCGTAATTAAATAGCTAACAAAATATTGAAAAAACAAGTTTACTTTGCCTTAATATGTAAAAGAAATAACTTTTTAAATGAACGATAGCTTCATTTATTTATTTAATAATA
>NW_019422276.1:0-1393 GCF_000390285.2 Anoplophora glabripennis | reverse complement strand
CCAGGAAGGCTGGGACACTGCTCAACCACGCGCTCTTTGGGATTAAAACAAAACGGTTTCGACCAACTTGTCTATGATAAAAAAAAACACGCTGCGCACAGTGGGAATTTTTGGGATTTTATGGACAAAATTCTTGTTGCAAAACAATTTTCATCCAATCGTAGCAAATTTTTAATATACTCGTAAACATCTGTACTTTAAGCGGGAATTGCGGAAATTTCGATATTCAAGCCCTAAATTATGGCAAATCATTTTATGCGTAATCACGTATTCGAACTCGCATATTTTTGCTCTAGGATTCACAAATTTCATGCAATCGTAGCATTTTTTGGTTCTCGTGAACTAGCACTTTGAGAATTTATCAAAAATCCTTTAAACCTATTATTAAATCCTAACAAAAGTAGATATTTATGAAACTATTTTAAAAAAACCGCTACGATTCGAAGGAAATTTCAGAATCTAAAGTTTTTTGTCCAAAAATATGCTCATAATAGGGCATAAAATGACTTGCTTTCAATTGCTGTAATGTTGGTCTTAATTCTTAATTCAGGCTTGGTATCGTCTGGCCTTTATTTTTTCAACTTTAACACTGTAGAACGAAGGAGCAATAATTATTGACTAAGGCATGTTTGGCTCAATCGTAATATTTTGATGTAGACCAAAAATTCCACTATGCTGCGGTAGTTCTAAGATGACTGTATATGATGCCAGTAAGTGTATAAAGGCGTAATTTTATGTGGGAGTTAGATGAATCTGAAAACCTTTTTTTTGTTAATGAAATAATTAGTTGAGCTTTTTAAACTTTACTTTAATTTGGACGACGTAGACCTAGTCACCCGGAATGAACGTAGTAAGTTATATCAGTGCACTATCAACGTTGCCACAACAACTGTTAACTGTTTCGAACTATTTTAATGTATTTTCTATGCGATCTGAAACGACTCACCACCAAAGTCGTCTCGAAATCAGAAACCTTCTGCAGGTCTATAAAATTTAATTTCAAGACTGCCAACACCATTGCAGATAATCCCACTAAAGAAAACTCATTTCCTAGACGTTGTCTCGTATACGAATTATCCCGCTTCCAGTAGAAATTTTTTTATTTGTTCATTTTCTAAAAATCGTGTTTTTTATCACGATATCCATCCGATTGCGTTTTCAAGAATGCTTTTAATTTTAGATACTTTCCAATATCGATGTTGTTGTAGACATTCAAAGTAGCTCTGAGCATCTCATATATTGATCAATGAAGAAGGTTTCATACTTTTGCTTAATTCAGAAAAATATACCTACCAATGGTACATTTTCTGAAAAAGACATAATGTTATTTTCAGCCCGGTAATCAATAAATTTTTTATATGTTTGCT
Source organism: Anoplophora glabripennis (assembly GCF_000390285.2). Lineage (NCBI taxonomy): Eukaryota > Metazoa > Arthropoda > Insecta > Coleoptera > Cerambycidae > Anoplophora > Anoplophora glabripennis. Next base: position 26 of record NW_019422276.1, on the reverse strand, counting down.
GATGTATCTTCTTCGATATTTCTAGT
>NW_019422275.1:0-4130 GCF_000390285.2 Anoplophora glabripennis | reverse complement strand
TTAGGTATTCTTAATTTTCATCAATGGTCTTAGTTCTGCTTTAAATGATTATATATCTAAACAAAATGTGTTACACTGAAAGAAATCCACCAAATGAGTGCTAAGATATTTTGGTTACAGTAGGTAAAATTTTTGCTGTCACAGAAAAAAATTCTTGCTGCCACAAGTAAATACGTTTTGCTGAAACGTGTTTGCTACCACAACAAAAATAGTCTCGTGGCTATATGATACTTCAGTTGGAATTTTATTTTAGTCGACTGTCTATCTGTCCCAAGTGAGTTGCTTTGCTCGGTTAAGTGAATGTACTTTTTTAGAATTGATCCAATTGGGGTTAGTCAGTTCTTATCTGTAGCAAATTAGGGCTCACTTACTGTAACTGAGGCCTCAATTAATAATTTCCAGAATAAACAGGAATTCGGCTCAGTGCGCATGCGCGATTACGCGTGCCTTATGCTTACCATGGTTTGGCCCATATAAGAAGATAGAGGTTTCGCCATTTTACTGTAACATGGGATATATGTTCGTCAGTCATTAGTCGTTGGGTCCTTTATAATAAACAGACGTTTCGTGATCGAGTGTTGAGTCAGTTTCAGTTGTCTAACAGCCGCTAGAAAGTTTTCAATTAGGGTATTTTCGTAGATATGCAATAGTACTTATATGCATGCGTGATTACATGCATACAATGCAGGCTGAATACAAACTCTTACTTCTCGAATTGTGATTTCAATATTATTTATGCTTGTTTGAAGATATGTACAATATTTTTAGTTGCATTACATGGTGCACGAAAGAGCGAGGAGAGCCAACAACACCGGAAATAGTAAATACGGAGTTGACTCATTTGGAGTAAATGAGTTGACTCCATTAGGATTAATGAGTCTACTCGCTTGGGGTTAATGAGTTGACTCGCTTGGGACTAATGAGGACTTGCTTGGGGTCAATGAGTTGACTCGCTTGGGGTTAATGAGTTGACTTGCTTGAGGTAGCAAAGAGATTATAGCAAAACTGTCTACTTACTGCAAGTGAGTTCCTTCCAGTAAAGCAGTTTTTCCTGTGGTAAGAAGGCAACTCACTTGGCGCCTATTTAATGCAGATATTTTGCTACTGTTAATGGATTTTTACTAACCGTAGCAAAGAAATTCTCTCAGTGTAGAGTTCATTGATAAATGATGCCCAAAAATGGTTTCAATCTAAATATATGTATACAAATTAAAAATTTTAACTAGAATATTGAGTCCAACAGACATAGACGTAGGTATTACTTTTGACTAAGTTAGGTTGTAAAAATCATATAAGGGCAGCAGTATCTCCAACTAATAAATAAAATGACATCATGTATCATTTATCAGAAGAAAACTAGAATACAGTATAAAATTTTCCAATCTTTTCTGTCAATAATAAGTGGGATTCACTTCAGTAAATGAAGTCTTGCATTATGATATCCGTTTGAGTTAGTTCATGAGCTTAAAGATTTCAAATAAATTATAATTTTTAATGCCTATGCAAAATTCGAGTACATGATACTTTTTGTTACATTTTTAACACAACAAATCTTCCCTATTATCGCGTATGTATCCATTTCTTGGATTATACGCCCCTACGTGATAAGAGGGCGAAATTTTATGATTAAATCACCTATTAATATTATATGTAATTTATTTAACAGGTAGTGCCAAACATTTATTATAGTTCATTAATTGAAATCTTAGTCCTACCAAAACATTTACATGTGCGAATAAAATATTTGTTCTTTTTAGAATGTGTGTCATTCTATGTATATATTGCACCTTCTAACTTTTTCAGTAATTGGATGAAAACTTTATAGCAGTGGTGGCGTCATTAATAGTGAAATGTTCCGATAACACGAAAATGAATCACACATTAAATAGGTTTAACTTAGATAGTGGAACAATAGTGGGAGGACCATCAATTAAATTTTAGCGATTGCCACGTTTTGAACTTTATACCAAAGGTTAGTTTAATTATGTTACTCTACTATACCTAGTAATTGACACAGTTATCTAACTAGAGTATGGAGATCAGAGGTTAGATTTTTGGTCATAATTTAATTTAGCAGATATTTCGGGAAGTGACAAATGATGAAGAGTTCATTTTGAATTTTTCAATTAATCTTTTCACAGTTTAAGTTAAATCACTATTCCGACCACTTTTTTTTACGAAAATTGCGAACTTATCTGCCAAACCTTCATTATTTTTAAAATATTGTACATCCAATACTTTTACAAACAATTTTTCTTTTAAAGTCAGAAATGTGATTTTTACTGAAAAACATATCTTAAATCTTTATTGTGCAACTTTGACGTCTTGTTTATGAATCAAAAAAATATAGACGTATATCTGGAGTGCAAAGAATAATTTTATTTAGCTTCTATAATATATTCCTACCCACTTACGGGCGATTATTTACATCATTACTCTGTAATAAATAACTAAATTGAGGAAAAAATAATGTTTGTGACATTTTAGATATCCATCTCTAAAATTCGCGATAATACCTAAGCTATTTTAAGAATTCCTCATTATAAAGTTTGAAATAAACTACCTAGGGAGAGAGTTTGCGGCACATAAAATACTGCATTTTGTTACATTTATATTTCAAAAACATTGTCATTACTTCGAACTGATAAGGAAAAGGGAGACATTAAGGGCTATATGTATAACATGCAGAACAAACTTCAACCTTGTNGAAAAGGGAGACATTAAGGGCTATATGTATAACATGCAGAACAAACTTCAACCTTGTTTTAAAACAGGCTACAAAAATGTATTTCAAAGTTTTTATCTTATATAAGAAAATGTCTTTTTAAGGAGTCCCGCAGTTGAAATGTAATCGCCATAAACGTTGTTTAAAAGCTATTTGTTTGTGCAAATTTCCGGGAAGATTACGTCACAAGAAGTTGCAGGATATATCTAAGTTAAATGTACTTGAAAATTTGTTATAAAAACGCTGTAAATGAGAAAAATATAGAAATAATACGGAACACATCACCCACTTCGATAAAATTAATCTTGTTTGGAAATTCTGTTTTATGAAAAGTTCGATCGTTATAAAAAATTAATTAATTTGAATGACATACAGTGTTGCTGTATAAAATATGATTTGTAGTATTACTTTCCATATTATTATTAATTTTGGTTTACTGACAGCCGTTTGATACTCGTTTTTATTTAAGGCTGGAATATCACTGTAGTATACAAATATAATGTTCACATAATAGGTAATCTTGAGAAACCCTGTAATGTACAAAAAGAATGTTTATATAATCTGTAACGTTAAGAAATGTTTCGAGAATAATTATTGAGCAGTTGGTATTATAATAGACTGTTGTACAAGACACACCAATAAAGTGACTATTTATGATTTCGGGTTTAATTTCACAAAGTGAAGGATATTACAATCACTATAATGTTACTCTGTATATTATAAATGTACTTGTTTTTCTTTTTAAATTATTTTAATACCTTAACGAATTTTATTAAAAACATTGTTTGTATTTTAGAGCCCTGGGGATGGTGTAAAATAACACCGAAACGTTGGCAATGATTTAAAATATAGTGCTCTTTTCTTTATTGATATTTATCCCACTAAAATTTTATCATAAACAAATATTTAAAAAATTATACTTCAAGCTGTTTAAAATATCATTACGAATTTTCTTTAATTGGAAATATATTTTCTGCAGTATTTCAATACCAAAAAATGAAAATAGTAGCTAATTAACGAAAATTATGATTAAATAACCTAACTGTGACACCGCTGCAGAATACCATATGAAATTTCATAGATATTCGTCATTTATCAATACCTAAATCATACATTTAAATAAATACAGTAACGCAAAAAACAGATATTGATAAAAAAGTGTACAAAACAAATCCGTAAGTACGCCTGGCAACGTTGTGCCAAAGAGTGGTTTATATGTTGCTAGGATACACGTAGGAATGCGAGCAATGGCGAGGAATGCATTTGATTCTTCCTAAATTCTCTAAACATCTATGTTATGGGTTTTGCGTGGTTTTATATACAATGTATTTTTGAGTGTGAATAATAAAGTTATAAGACTGCCCAATTGCGGTGGCAATTTCAGTTCATTGGACAAGACTATCCG
>NW_019422274.1:0-4131 GCF_000390285.2 Anoplophora glabripennis | reverse complement strand
CCACCACATCAATCATGTTAGTGTGCTGCCTTTGATAGGCTTAGTATATTTTATCCCAGGGGCGGCTCGTGGGTTTCGATTCAAGCAATATATTTCTTTTAGTCCGGTCAATCTAGATATTCAAAGATACATAAATTTACAACAAGCTGAAAGTGACTAAAGTTGTTCAAAACATAATTAAAAATAACATATTAAAATTCCTCATTGTTCCGGTACTCGGAAAAAAATTTACTCGAGGTCAAAGGTCAAAAAAAAAATTAAGCTAAACGGTAAGTTTTATCATAAAATTACTTCCGACAAAAATTATAGACCATAAAATTATCTATAAAAAATGTATCAATACTTTTTTTCCTAAGAGCCACCGTTTCTCAGATATAACGATTCAAAAAGTTGTAAAAGTTGTAATCATCATAATATACACACGTTTCCACGCCACCTATGAGGTAGTGTACTTAGCGCGTTTTTTTAACGTGGTGTCCCCAGTAGGCCTATTCCACAGGTCTGTTGTGATTCCGTTTAGTTTGAAACTATTGCATAATAAGAGATATTAGCAAGGGTAGGAAATGATAAAAGAGATGGAAATTTAAAAAAGTAGAGGAATTTATTCGTCTGATTCATAACTTTCAAATACTTCTTCTTGCTCTTCTTCTTGATCTTCTTCTTCTTCTTCATTCTGGGTGTTAGTAAATTGCGTCAATAGTGATGTATCGCATGTCTCCTCGTTGGTATCAAACGAATCCTCTACTGTTGGTGATTCAACATTAGAACACGACCGGCCTTGACANTAATAAGAGATATTAGCAAGGGTAGGAAATGATAAAAGAGATGGAAATTTAAAAAAGTAGAGGAATTTATTCGTCTGATTCATAACTTTCAAATACTTCTTCTTGCTCTTCTTCTTGATCTTCTTCTTCTTCTTCATTCTGGGTGTTAGTAAATTGCGTCAATAGTGATGTATCGCATGTCTCCTCGTTGGTATCAAACGAATCCTCTACTGTTGGTGATTCAACATTAGAACACGACCGGCCTTGAAAATTTGTAGATGCCAGAGAACAAAACAGTCCAACTTTTTTGCAACCACATTTAGCTGGATCACTTTTTACAGTTGCAAAAAATTGTGTTTAGCAGTTTTTCCGGCGCAGGTGGGAGTAAAGTCTGAATTGGTTCTAATGTATTGTCGACCAACTTCCAACCCCAGACTTTTGGGTCTAGCTGATAACCAAGCCACACTTGAACTGGGTAATATATCCGAAATAGATGTTGATGAGCAGCAACTGAGGTTGGAGGAAGATAAGCTAATTGCATTTGTTTTTTATTTCGAGTGTTTTTAACTAAACATGCATATCGATACTTATCTAAGCAGGTAGTTTTTTTTTTGGAGCTCCGTACATAGAAAGAAGAAAGCGAATTCCGTTGGTGATAACTTCTTGTGGAGTTGAATTACTGTTTTTAAAAACTTCAGCACATTGAACTAAATCTTGTTTTTCAAACATTTTAAAAACTGATGTTTTACATCTCCTGTAAACTGCAGATGTCGTATCACAGCTAGTTATTGCGTGTAAAAATAGTACATGATTTTGACACTTTGCAAAAGTTGATAAACTGTTCGATGAATATATTTCCGATTGGTGTTGAGCTTTTCCTGGTTTTAAGAAGAAAATAGTTTTTTCAGTTGGAGTTCGAGCAGTGAGTAATACGAGTAAGCCTACATCTTCACCAACAACAATAGTTATTCTTATACTTATATTACAGCTTCAGAGATGTATACAGGGTGTTCCAGATAGACCTTCAATTAGACGTTTCTGGAAAACTACGCGTACTGGAATTCTGAAAATTTATGTACGGGGATTTCTCCTAATGTTCTATCGATGGAAAATATTGGCGTCGCCGTGGAACTTCCGGTTCTACCGGAAGTAGACGTCAACTCGCTTATTTCAAATGGAATGTACTATTTTTTATTTAATTTTTTGATTCTACATCGGATTTTAAGGTAAGTTTCATAACCTTACTTTATCCTTAAACTCAATAGTTTTTGAAGTATTTTGACTTTTTCAAAATTTTTGAAAAAAACATACCTACACTTAATCGGTTCTATCTCCTCCAATTTTTAAGATAGGAAGCTGAAATTTTAGATGGTCAATACCAAAACGTGTCCAAATATCTGGAATATTCGAAAGTTGGTGCATGTTACACAGGGCGTCTAAAAAACACGGACCAATTGTGTCAAATTGAAAGTTTAATAACTCGCTTATTTTAAATAGAACACCCTGTGTTTTATAATGCCAGTAGATGCACCTGTTAATTCTCTTTCCATTGGTATAAGCATTCCCTATACCTAAATCCCACCGATTTTGAGATATTTGAACATAAGTACAGAGACGAATATAATCCGACAGTTAGCTGTAGGTTGGCTGTGGAAAAACATTTAAATGTCACCAAGTGTCATTACTTATTTAGCAGATTTGCTGTCATTGCTGTAAAGCGAGTTTGTCGATTTTCCAAGTGTTTTCAATAACAATGGCACACTCTGGGTACACAGACGACGACTTTTTAAATTTAATTATCATTTACGGGGAGTGTAATAGAATTGTTAGTAGAACATGTCGCGTGTTTGCAGAAAGATATCCAAATAAGCACAGACCAAGTCATGATATGGTCAGAAGACTATTAAAGAATTGTTCTGAGAATGGAAAGTTTCTCCCGAAACATGATAAAAGTAAGACATCAGTGGACAACGAAGAAAATGAAGTAAATGTATTGGCATTTTTCACCGCTTATCCACAGGCGTCAATTAGAGATGCATAATAAATTCACGTCTATCAATAGGAACTATTCACAGAATTCTGAAGAAGCATAAATGGAAGCCATTTTCATTTATGTTAATACACCATTTGCAACCTGACGATTTACCCCGACGTGTAGTCGTCGTGTGTGTACCCAGAGTGTGCCATTGTTATTGAAAACACTTGGAAAATCGACAAACTCGCTTTACAGCAATGACAGCAAATCTGCTAAATAAGTAATGACACTTGGTGACATTTAAATGTTTTTCCACAGCCAACCTACAGCTAACTGTCGGATTATATTCGTCTCTGTACTTATGTTCAAATATCTCAAAATCGGTGGGATTTAGGTATAGGGAATGCTTATACCAATGGAAAGAGAATTAACAGGTGCATCTACTGGCATTATAAAACACAGGGTGTTCTATTTAAAATAAGCGAGTTATTAAACTTTCAATTTGACACAATTGGTCCGTGTTTTTTAGACGCCCTGTGTAACATGCACCAACTTTCGAATATTCCAGATATTTGGACACGTTTTGGTATTGACCATCTAAAATTTCAGCTTCCTATCTTAAAAATTGGAGGAGATAGAACCGATTAAGTGTAGGTATGTTTTTTTCAAAAATTTTGAAAAAGTCAAAATATTTCAAAAACGATTGAGTTTAAGGATAAAGTAAGGTTATGAAACTTACCTTAAAATTCGATGTAGAATCCAAAAATTAAATAAAAAATAGTACATTCCATTTGAAATAAGCGAGTTGACGTCTACTTCCGGTAGAACCGGAAGTTCCACGACGACGCCAATATTTTCAATCGATAGAACATTAGGAGAAACCCCCGTACATAAATTTTCAGAATTGCAGTACGCGTAGTTTTCCAGAAACGTCTAATTGAAGGTCTATCTGGAACACCCTGTATAGGTGGCGTATTTATGCATATTATGACGATTACAACTTTTACAACTTTTTGAATCGTTATATCTCAGATACGGTGGCTCTTAGGAAAAAAAGTATTGATAAATTTTTTATAGATAATTTTATAATCTACAATTTTTATCAGGGATAATTTTATGATAAAACTTACCGTTTAGCTGAAAATCGCGAAAAAACATTTTTTTGACCTTTCACCTCGAGTCAATTTTTTTCCGAGTACCGGAACGATGAGGAATTCTAATGTTATTTTTAATTATGTTTTAAACAATTTTACTTACTTTCAGCTTGTTGTAAATTTATGTACCTTCATTCTTATTTTTTGGTCTAATTTGACCGGACTATTTCTCGAATATATAATGTAATAATGTAATTATTTCAGGATTTTTTAGATTAGGAACTATAACAAAAAAAAA
>NW_019422273.1:0-4144 GCF_000390285.2 Anoplophora glabripennis | reverse complement strand
TTATGTCTTCAAAATTACAGTACAGTCGTTATTGAATTGTACGAATTCATATTATAAAAAAATTCCTGCATTTTGTATTCAGACATGTAATTTTTAAAAAGTATAAAAAATAAAAAAAATAAATAGTACCTAAGTAAGCAGATTATTTGTATGTATTTCACAATGTTACGAAAATATGCTTAAAAAATGTTCAATTTTTTTAATTTAATAGTTGGTCCCAAATATGCTTCATACAAATATAGAATAGGAAATAAAGATTTCAGCTATAGCTACGTAGGTAAATTTTCTACATTTTCTTAAGTAATGCTTTTTAAACACACCCTGTTTGTTATTATTCAATTAAAACAGTATATCACTATATCATGAATAATAATAACACACAAATAATAAAGCTATTGTGTGCAAGAGATACCTACTTCTGATTATAACGTGAAGTAGACACAGAAAAAAAATTAATAAAATAACGATAGTATTGCGTAAATATGACGGTAATAATTGATAAATATAAATTACAGTAGCAAATATTTAGAGAAATAAATATAGAAGTATTCTAATTATACCTATTAGATACAATTTTAAATTGAATATTGAAGATATTATTAGATTATTTCATTAGCTAATATGTTATCGGGTGCCTGAACGAGAAAATCATTGACTTGTTCTCTTGGAAAAACGTTTGACTTTTTAGGTGTATAGCCGCCATTCTTACGTTTCAAAAATGCTCTCAGCTTGGGGTCTTTTGGTATATCCACATTCTCCTCTATGAAAATAGTTGCTTTAATCATTGAGTTCACAAACTAAATATGCTAGTAGTGACATTTCAGAAACATCAGTATTTTTGTTCTGGCACTATTCTTTGAAATTTATATAGCTGGTCCGTAGCGCACTTTCTACTTCTTGGGCAATAAAAATTTGCAGGGCAGCATTTGCTTCTACTTGAAAATCACTCATTTAGAAATTATAATTCAAAACCAACAAAGTTGCAACTTCTTTGTAGCTTTGTTTATAAACACCTTAGGAACGACAAAATCCAAACAACCAAGGCGACTTTGAAAGATTTCGAATAATGCCAAAATGAATTGATGAAAAAATGTCGAAAATAAAACCTAATCTTTATTTCATGAACCATAAAGAACTGTGGGAACAGATAAAATGGTATACACCACACAGCAGTTAAGTATAATTTACCAATCTCGGACTCTATTGCCAGACCTCGCTCCGCTCGGGCGCAAAATCTTCCTCGACTGGTAAATAATACTTACGTCCTTTATGGTGTAAATAACCATTACAAGCACTATAAAACCAAGCTAAAATTGATCAGTATGTGGCATAAATTATTAAATATTGCTGTAACTACTTTTTAGCAAACGCGAACAAAGCCTGTTCATTTTCGAATATACATTTGCAGTCGCCGATCGCTATCTAATATTCGAAAAAAATTGCTTCCACCTAACAACGGAGCCGTGAAAGAAATACATCCATTAGTCATACGGTTGANGCAATAAAAATTCGCAGGCAGCATTTGCTGCACTTTCTATTTGAAAATACTCATTTAGAAATAATAATTCAAAACCAGCAAAATTGCAACTTTTATGTAGCTTTGTTTATAAACACCTTAGAAATGGCAAAATCCAAACAACCAAGACGACTTTGCAAGATTTCAAATAATGTCAAAATGAATTGATTAAGAAATGTCGAAAATAAAACCTAATCTTTATTTCATGATCCATAAAGAACTGTGGGAACAGATAAAATGGTATACACCACACAGCAGTTAAGTATAATTTACCAATCTCGGACTCTATTGCCAGACCTCGCTCCGCTCGGGCGCAAAATCTTCCTCGACTGGTAAATAATTTTTTACGTCCTTTATGGTGTACATAACCATTACAAGCACTATAAAAACCAAGCTAAAATTGATCAGTGTGTGGCATAAATTATTAAATATTGCTATACCTACTTTTTAGCAAACGCGAACAAAGCTTGTTCATTTTCGAATATACATTTGCAGTCGCCGATCGCTATCTAATATTCGAAAAAAAAATTGCTTCCACCTAACAACGGAGCCGTGAAAGAAATACATCCATTAGTCATACGGTTGACGGCTTCATTGTTCGCACACTGCGATCTGATAATATTTTAATTCTGTTTCTGCTTCATTTACACCTCTAATTACGGAACACGTAATTCCAGAAAAGCAAATGCGTCGATTTTTTCGCTACCCCGCTCAGCTGGAGTCTCGCAAGTATCTCGTAATCTCTTTACGGTTATTAAAAATTGTAATTTAATTATTTCCTCTGCAGTTAATGCCGCTGTTTAGGTTCTTGCTACGGAAAGTCTAGACGGACTTGCATTTTCATACGTCGTTTGCTAGAGAACTTATGGGCAATATTTAAAAAAGGCGACGTTATAGTAACATGATGAATATTCAAAAGTCAGTACTGAGAAGTTCATTTAAGTATTCTTAAGGTCGCTGAATTTCTAATATTGTCCGTATTTGTGGTGTCTTTTTAATAGTGGAGTTTTGGAAAATAGAACATACGAAACAAAAGTAACAAAATAAATAAGTAATTTTAAAGGTAGTTCTTACGGCTCGCCTTTGTTTTTAGTTACCCCACAGCTTAATTTCTTATAGATGCAAATAAAAAATATCTATTTTTTTTTATTTCTTGAGTATTTTGCCATCCGTGAACAAATTTAAAAATTAGGGACATAAATCCTTGTGCCAACAGGGGAGTTGAATTGAGTTTAATATTATTTATATATTTACAATTTAAGCTTTCAATTTTATAAAAAAAAAATTATAATATTTGAGTGAACTGTTAGTACCTACTTTTATCGAATTAAATACCAATTCATATTTGCAGAAGTTGGAAACAGCGAACAATGTTTTGATTGTATTGTTAATCACATTATGACAGAATATTAAATTACAATAACTGTAGTCTGTATTTTGATGAATACTTGATGAAATTATGAAAAAAATTTATATTCTTTAAATGATAAGTATTTTATAATATTTTCTAACAAAAAATCATAATTAAATCATACACAGCTTTTTAATTTTCGCTTCTTATCAAATCACAATATGTGAAATTTTTTTAATAAAGAACTATGTTGTTGAGAATATGATAAATCTAAAAGGTGTTTTGATAAAAGTATAATAAATTCAGGGACTTATGGTACATAAAAAAATAAGCTATGGACATCAACTTTTTTTTTAGTTTTAATACGTAGCTTCTTCAAAAAACAATGTTTTGCATTGAAATTCGGTCCAACTAAGTTTTTGGAGTAATAAATAACAGTAATATATTATTTTAATTAAATATTCAACTGGGATATCGTTAAATCGCCAAACGGCACCAAATTTATACTTAAAAAATATTGGAAAAGTGTGGAAATGTTGTCTATGAAATTTTAATTTAAACTTCAAAAACTAATTAGTCGCAATTAAAACCAAAAAAACTAAAGTAAAACAAATGCAATCCTCATTTAAATTCAGTTTTTATATATATTTAAAATCAGTTGTTTTTTACAAGAAAGGATTTCAAAATTATCTACAGGATGTCCCGTAACTCCACGTAAATATTGAAAGGGGGGTATTCTATGGCCTATTTTAGGGCGGGTCTGTTCTATATTATTTTTTCGATTGGAACCCTCCCTGCAGAGATATTCGAGCTTGTGGGGTGAACCAAAAATTCGGTTTTCATTTTTTTTTTCAAAAACGGCTTAACCTAAAATTTTGAAATTTGGTTCTACTGATTGAACTACGTTTTAGCAATAATTTTTTATTTGCACCCTCCACTTCGAAGTGGTTGAAACAAACAACCCTTCCTGATGATTTGATCAGAACTTTTTTCTAGATGGCTATGGATCAAAATTAAAATTACAATTTTGTGACCCTATCCTGCTCTTTCAGTTTTTCTAAAAAATTAATGCTTTCTGAGCAAAAAAATTATTTTTTATCAATTACCACCCTTTCAAACTGGAAATCACAATAAATAAAAACACATAAGTACCTATCAGGCGAGTCTTATTGACAGTTTCATAGTTTTCAACTGCTTCACCGGAACACTTTTTCATGAGAATAGAAACTTTATGTTATTAGTTTTCAATGCTCTGGATTTTGTTGATGTTCTCTGCG
>NW_019422272.1:0-4142 GCF_000390285.2 Anoplophora glabripennis | reverse complement strand
AACAAAGTATTTTTTATCGACGTAGGCTATTTTTGATATGTAGAAGCATGTATTATAAGTTTTTTATCAAATTTCGTGATGGAAACACATTTTCAAATTTTTTTTTTAATTTTCGTACCCCGCCGTTCGACAGGCTATTGTAACCTCAAACAACTGTGCGTTGTTAAATTAAATCCTTCTTGGTTCGTATATATGTTTTGCATGAGGTCATACAGAATGAAATTTTAACACTGAAAATACACTGTACTGAACAGCTGTTCATATAAAAAAACTAAAATAAATATAATAAAATAAAGCTTTGACATATTCATCCATTCTCATTTTACCGAAGTAATGTTGGCCGTTTGTTGCTTATTCAGTACCCTGTTGTCGTATCACATCAGCTGGATTAATTTGTATGATGTAATCCAAGGAACTGATGTATTAAGGAGCTCCAGATGATGCGGTCATACTCGCCAAATATTCGTCAAACATAAATGTGTCAAATGTTTGTAGATTATGTCAATTACAGCTACTTTCTGACATTTAACTTTAGTGTTTTGTGGAATTATATAGACTAGCCTGAGGAATTTGAACTAAACAAAAATATAACTATGTTATTCACTTTACCATATTTTTTATATAGAATTTGTTTTTCTTTGAACAATATCCTATGTTAAATATTCTGAGCTAGAAAAGATACAGTTATTGACTTATGTGACGCTACGAAAACCGGCCGTGTTTCGAATTCAACACCAGAAATCATCCACAGCGTCCTAGAAAGCTTTAAACCCACTCCAAAAGTGCAGCATATTCTGACAACATGAAGCCTATTTCTATGAGGATCTAGACAGCATCGATTCAGCGAAATTTTAATTCATGTTTCGAATCCAACCACCCAAATAGTCTACGTAGCCGCAAACCCCTCCAAATACACCTAGTCAGAGACAATGACATCGAGAGATCCCTATACTGTTGGCAGAGTATCCGCCGAATACCGCTGCAAGATGCCTAAAAAAAGTGATTCAGTTCCGAATTTTCCCGAGAAACTCCAAGAAAATAGTTGTTTTTTCGTAATTCTAAAATTTAAACCAGATCCGATGATAGATTAAGACGAGCTCAAAGATCGCCTTTATCCAAAAAGGCCAGATAACAGAAATTGTACGAAAATCCATTTGAAAACTTCCGAAGAGAAGTCAGTCAGAATGGTATCGTCTTTTTTCGGATAAGTAACTAGGACAACTTTTGGTCAGTACCTACAAAGTATGATTTCAGATATTTATTAGAACTGTATTGAATACGTTTAACTATAAAAGTGCAATCGAGAGGGTGTACTTAAGCTACGGACGATAAAAGAAGGACATTCTATTCTGTACAAGGTCCAGAATGCAAGCTAATGAAGTTTAACTAGAGGAAACCATAATGGAAAGAGGTTGACTAGCGAGACTCCAATCAGTACCCAGTCCACGATGAATCTGGTACATTGTTAGTAGGATTACGCAGTAACCCAGTTCCTGGGATTCGTGGCTTCGTTAACGGGAGTTAGTGAGAGAAGCGCCAATAGGGAGGACAAGATACGACAGTATCTTTGTAAAAATTACCCAATATTGCCTATTATTTGTGAATAATATCTTTTATCCATAATTACCTTATAATAGGACTTGTATCCACACATATGAACCGTCTAAAGGGATACTTTATCCACTAGTGGAATAAAGCAACTTGATTTCACTAGTAGAATAATGAAAAAATAATAAATCAAATTTAATTTATTTACTTATTAACATTAACATTTATATTTATAGTAATAGACATTTCGTTTTTGTTTTATTAGATTATCTTCCTTTGCGTTAATAACAATCCTTGTAGCATTGTTGCCATAATTTTCGGAACGCATAATATCTGCCGAAGTTTGTGAAGAATTTGCACAAGTTACGGATGTCTTGTCTTGTAAGGAACAGCTATATTTTCCTTGGAATATCAAGTTTGTTAGATATAGACGCCTCAACATAACTTTCCGCTACAAAGGAGTTCTTCCATCCATCATGCCGTGTGATGGTTGTAAGATCAGCACCTTTATTGGCCAATAAAGTTGTTGGAGTGCGCCTCATACAATGGCCCGTATATGCTTTTGGATTTGCGATATTCAGGAATGAAGCAACTATTGAGAGTACTTTCGCCAATATGTTAATTCCAACAGACTGAAAAGTATCTACATTTTTTTTTATGTATCTTAAAAAGAATTTGTTTTTTGTTAGGCGAATTGGGCGCAGAGAAATATATTTTCTGCATATTTCAACAGTACTTTTTTGTGTCAGGTATTGAAACAAGAAACTGACAACGTACTGGACGTCAATAATTTTCAAATTTGGCAATTCACAAAACGACGGCCACCAGAAAACCCCATTATTAGTGCAATCTAAAATAATTCAAAGTTCACTATATACCTAACAACATGTAAAAGGTAGAGAGATATTATCTTAATCATTAATATTCTTTATCAGAAGCCCCAGTAAAGAAATCTTCAATATGTGCTGTTGCCAATACTGCAGCTTTTTTGCTTTGTATCCTCTCGATTCACTATTCAAATAAGCAATACGCTTGTTATATTTTCCAATATCTATATTTTTGCAGACCTTTATAGTAGCCTTCAACATCGAATACTTCTACCACATAGATGAAATTGCATTTTTTTTCTTCAAATTTAAAAAAATACGATAGCATGACTTCTTCATGTATTGTCATTAGTCTCGTTTTTCCCTCCATTCGTTAAATTCGGCGAACACGGCGAATAAATGGAAAATTGCTTCTTGAGCTTCCTCAAAAACAGCCACACAGGAATACAATTACTTTTTTGCATTTTTACCAAATTCAGATAGAACTNTTGAGCTTCTTCAAAAACAGCCACAGGAACACAATTACTTTCTTGCATTTTTACCAAATTCAGATAGAACTGTTTATTAAATAATTGATAATAAACAACATACCATAGCAACGAGTAGGTATAACAAAACCTACCACGTTTCATTGAGTACTAGTAAGAAATATCAAATCGTGCGAATATTTTTTTATTGAATTCCAATAATTCTGACTCCACAAATATGATTGTGATGTGATTAAGGATAAAACGTTGTATTGCATTCCTGTTTTATTGCCTTTTATCCACTTAAGAATATTAAACGCTCGAACTACGTTCTCGCGTTTAAACATTCTTGCTACTTAAAACAATTATACAATAAATAACTATTATATTACTAAAAATATCAAAACTTCTCTTACTAAATTGCTTCAACAATTTTTATTTCCTTATTAGTGTTAAGAAATACTGATAATTAAGTAATTAAAACGGCCAATTTACCTAACAACGATACGATTGTTAAAAACTTTAAATTGAAATTAAGCAATATACTTATTTGTTTTTTT
This sequence comes from Anoplophora glabripennis, assembly GCF_000390285.2. Lineage (NCBI taxonomy): Eukaryota > Metazoa > Arthropoda > Insecta > Coleoptera > Cerambycidae > Anoplophora > Anoplophora glabripennis. Next base: position 740 of record NW_019422272.1, on the reverse strand, counting down.
AAAACTGACTTATTTCTTAGTAGCAGTTTTAGACCTGGAGGCACATCGCTCTAAGTTGAACATCTGACTCGTATTAGATCCTAATTTGGACAAATTATATACAATTTAAGGTTTCACAGAAACGATAAATAATGAACTGTTGATCGACCCTCCTTAAAAAGAACACCTCCGTTATCGGCCGTTTGTGTCAGCGGGTGGAAAATCACGTCTCAGTTTTCATATTAGGCGAGGGGCGAACAAAAATAATCTTATCAAGGGAAAATTGAGGCTGTGTCTTTCGTTATTAAGACCTGACGCCCGCGATGTTTAAGGCCCAGATACTGGGGGCAGGTATAATCACATAATAAAACTTTAATTAAGAATAAAACCAATTTAAAAAGCATGTGGATGGTAATACAGATAGGGAAATGTACGGCCGGGCCCGTTTTATTTTCATGAGATAATAAAAGAGCGACTTACAAGGGCTATTTAAATAAAGTTTTAAATTGGAAATTATAATTTCTGGTTTACGGCTCCGCTTCATTATCATGCAGATACGCATGTTTATTGTTTATTATGCAATCTTTTAGCGGCGCCGAGCGAAATTAAAGCATTCGTTTCAATTTTTATGTCGTTAATGTTTAGTTACTTATCGACACCGGTGTTTTGGGAAAGTGGTGATATTGATACAACTAAAAGCGAATAAAATTGCAACTTTATGAAACATTTAATTGAACTGTGGATACATTTATACTACACTA
>NW_019422271.1:0-4134 GCF_000390285.2 Anoplophora glabripennis | reverse complement strand
CATTTCATTATAGGATCTCTGCGGACCCATCAAGGAATGCGATTGAACATCGACTCTGACGCCTTGCATTCAGTAACCAGGATTGGAACTTGGGCAGTATAATTTAAAATTTCTAATTGCATTATACAGTGTGTCCCAAAATGATGGAACAAAATTCATATTATTTTTCCAGTTTAGATTTAAAAAAATCGCTGAAACAGGTCAATTAGTAAATAGAACTAACTTTTCTGCAATATTTTCTATATTTTTGACCCATATTTGACACACGGTCCGTAAAAAAGACGGTCGAGTAATAGACAGAAATTATGGGCATGGCTTATCTCATACTACGTCACAAGATGTCTAACCTTTAGAATTCATGTTTGTTTACATGCGACTTTACTAGTAATTTTGCATTTTTCCAAGTATTTAAGTAAATCTTTCATAGTTGTTTGGGTATTTTGCAGTAATTAATCAGTTATTGATAATATAATAGTTTTTAATAAGTTGATGGTGTAGTGTTTAATATAAACTATTAATTTACCACGTAAAATTGCCAGGAGTGAAGTGTAGTGTTGTAATTTGCAATAATTTTTATAGTGCTAAACAAGTCAATTTAAAAACTTAATTTAATGTGTTTCCTATGGATAAAAGGCTTAGAAAGATATGGGTGAAACGGTGCAAAAGACGCGATTTGTTTAATCATATAATTGGACATATTTGTAGTACACATTTTGAAGACTCAAACTTTGACTGCAATCTTCAAGCAGAGCTATTAAGTTTATCACCATGAAAAAGACTTAAAAACAGGTTAAATGTTAAATTTCTAGTTTAACTGATTATATTCACTTCAAAAGGAATAAATTTATTGTTATTGTTATCGTTGTATAACAAATTGATGTGATTGTTAGAAAAGCGATTGGAAATTTTAAGTATCTATCGAAATGTGATTTTAATATTTTTGTAAACTTGACAATTTTTCTTAAAATTAAATGTTGTCAAAAGTTCTGTGCGAATAACTTTTCTTTCCTCTTCTTCCTTTCCTTTTATTCCATTTAACTCCGAACACCGAAAAGATCTCCTTCAAGACTAAAAACTACTGTATAGTTTACTTGTAAAAACTTAGAAATTTTTTAATTCGGAACATCAACTGTAAAAGGATAAAAATGATAACTAACTGGTACGTACAAAAATAATTATGTTGCAGTCTATTATAAAGTACTTTGGTAAGTTATTTGAAATTTAACTAAAGACAAAGGCAGATACAATAAGATCATATAAATTGTACACAGTNTATGGGATATGCAATGAGTCAGAAAGAGATGACGGTTGAACGAAAATAAACTGAGGAATTTGGTGACGTGTTTGTTTTTTATTGGCTGATTGAATTATGCGGCGACCGTCTTTTTACGGACCGTGTATTTGACAGACCTATAAAATTATCGACATTTTTTTGGATAGGAAGGACGCTCTATATTTTATCAGTGATTCAATGGGGCGGCCATTTACTAATTATTGGAGATTTCCACGAATTACAATAAAAATGTCCAGTTTGAGTGTGCTGTAATACCCCATTTGACTGATTTAATTCGTACCTACGCAAACGGCGTACTTCAATTGTTTTGCTAACAATAAGTAGAATAAAGTTAACTGACAAGAAATGTTGGGAACTAGTTCGGAGTTTGCTTAATCTCCCGGTTAATTATTCAGCGGGGTCCGGCTTGGTTGGATTTCTGCCGACGCCGCCTGGAGTGAACTGGTACAATTATCGAGTTCTGGAATTATAATCAATCACTTCAGAGCATCTGTGGAAAAACTGGATGCGTTCATAGAAAAAACGCTTTGTAAAAAATGGCTATATTGTTATGGTCACTTGACATGCGCAGTGAGAGTTGCTTGTTACGACTATGGTTTTAAACCATTATTTTATTAAATTAGTTTCATACTGTTCAAATACGTTCGTGTATTAAACTCAGCAAACAAATTAAGGGAGCAAAAAAATTTCAAAAAAAAACTTTTAATGATCTTTAGTGATCTAGTGAGTTTTAGTGATCTTTAGTGATCTAGTGAAAAAAAACAAACTTTTTTTAGTGATTTTTGAAAGTCTTTAACTTCATGAATAATGGTTGTACCGAAAAAAATAAAAGAAGTATCTTTAAGCTTGAAGATTCTAGTTTTGAAATCTTGAGATGAAAAATTTTTTTGAGCATCATTCTCGGCGCGATCAAAAGAAATAATGCAAGGCAAAAATTTAACAATTTTTTTTTTCAAAATTGCACATGGATACAGAATTTTTTCCGGCTTAATCAATGCTAGGGTCATCGGCTTCAATTAGTTTTTTTTATTTTATGTATGATTATTTCTCATTGAGATATCAGCTATTTAGTGAAAAGTCACCTTTTTTTTTGATCATCAATATTTCATGAACTAATTAATGATCGTACAGCTAACGGAAGGTGGGTTTTAGAAACTTAAAAACTTGAATCAATCCTCTTCAAGGACCTTTTGCTATGTATGAGGAAAAAAAATTATACTCAGCATTCATTTGAAGTACAAAAAAAGCCTTTTTCTGGTGTTTTGGAAAATCAACTACTTCCTCGCAAATATTGCGAAAAGTGCCAATGGTTGTAGGTTTTTCTTTTAGCTCAATACATGCCCATGCGTCCTGTAAATTTTGAAATCAATCGGTAGAACAGTTTTCTTTTCCTGAATCGTCAAAGTTTTATAAAAAATTAAAGGAGCAGATTTATTACTGCTTAAATATCATTTAATGATTAGGATGAAATAATTTTTTTGCGTAATTTTTCCCAGAATTTTGCGTTAAATACTCATCAAATATCGAAAAAAAATTCAAAATTTCGAAAAAAATCAAATTTTTCAAATCTTTTTTTAAATTTCAAAAAATTTATTTCACTCGACATTTGAAATATTCAATGTAAAATTGTAAAAGAAGACGCAAAAAAATTTAAAAAAATACTGAAAAATTTTATTTTCTCTTTCAAAATTGAGTTGTTTTCAAAATTTTGATTTTTTTTTTTCGATCACAGCCACACAAAAAAAGTTGTCTTTACTTTTCATGCGACATATGTTATCCGCAGTATTTTTGCCTCCTGATCACGAATCCGGTGTCAGAATTGAGCTATCACATCAGAGGAATCTCGTAATCTCAAAAAATAGGTCAAAAATAGCAAAAATTCACGAAAAGTGAAAAAATACAAAAACATTTTTCTTTAGTACTTTAAAATTATAATTTTTGAAAGAAACTAAATTGCGAATTGATAAATGTAATCTAATTGTTTAAAAGTTAAAAAAAAAACTTACTGTGGCCGTCCTAATCAACCGATTTCAATTTTTCAAAAACCATTTGAAAGGTTGAACGGTCTTTTTTATGTGAAAAAATTTTCAAATATCTTCTAGATGCTTCATTTGAGGCTGTGCAACATTTTGAAAATTCGAAAATATCTTTTATAAATTTTTTAAAAAAAATTATTTTGCGAAAACTATCCAACCGATTTTAATGAAATTTGGTGTTTTGTTTTATTATACTCTAAAGTTTTTTTTACCAAAATTAGAATGCCCCCAGAGCAATTAAAATATTTAAAAAAATTATCCAAATAAACTTTATTATTTTGTCTTTTTCATCAATTCTTGCTATTTTGCAACATCGGTAATAAATTGAAACATTTTTAACCTGAAGTATATTGTGCATAATTCAATTCTAAAACTTTTTTCCTCTTCAATATTCTTCCAAAATGCATAGGTTCCAAGATATAAGTAAAAAAACTAGGATAAAATAAGTATTTTTTAAAATTTCTTAAACAGTTTTGCAATTTTAAAAATATACCTGACCTCGCCCAGATCTAGGGGTCTACACTTTTTTTATGTGAGTTGTACTGAAGGTATTCCAGCAAAAATTAGCTTGCCCCATCTTACATCCACCTCAAAACAGATCCGCCCTGGTCTGAGAGCCCTCTTAAGGGGGCGATTTAGTATGTATATTTTTACCATGTAACAGAGCTTCAGATGAGGACACAAATCGTCGAAGAAACTAACATAATTGAATATTATTATATATCAATGTATTCGCAATGGTTCCCGCTAGTGAGTGAAATAAATTTCAATGCTCATGAGAACAGAAGAATAATTTAAATAAAT
>NW_019422270.1:0-4125 GCF_000390285.2 Anoplophora glabripennis | reverse complement strand
TCTTTAAGTTTTTGAGGTAACGTCGTGGAAAGGATGAGAATTTGCTCGGCTTAATAGCTATGGTAATTAACGTGGAGGTTCAAAAGTTGCTTTAACCTAGTGGAAATTTATGCAAAAAACTATTTGTTAATGCAAGTTTAAATTTTAACTGAAATTTAATACAGCAGGAACTATTTAATTAATAATTTTATTTTTCATTTTACTAAATATTTCCCAAGTAAGTATTAAATAAGCTATATGATAAGAACAACTCTATCACCAGAATCCAAAATCTCGTCGGTCAATATGTTGCGTTTGTAGCAAATTTAAAATAGCAGTATTGTTACGGTACAATTCTATATTTATTATGTGATTAGGTGACATGGGAACCTTATTACATTATAAAAAATATTTTAGAGTTAGAAGAACTTCAGAACATATAAGTGAAAGTTTATATAGAGAGTGTCACGAGGCAGTACACAATCTTCGGTCGAACATTTCTTAGGTAAAAATAAGCAAAAAAAAATTGATACATTGAAACACTTAACAAAATCATGCACTTCATTATCACTGTCTTAATTTTTTTATTTAGTTTATTTAGTTTATCGGTGGATAGCCGCACGGGTTAAGGCGTCAGTACACTTAAATCGTGTGCAAATTTCTGCCCGGGTTCAATTCCCGCGGCCGGTAGACCGTAGATTAGCTATGCTTGTACGGAGGATTGGCACCCTCTGTGCAGGTATGGTAGGGTGGAAGAGTGTTGGCTTGGGTCAATGTGAGAGATTGACACCGGTTGGCATTTGACCACCCCCCTAATTAATGAGGTTTTCCAGGTTTCCCTCATTCCTGCACTGAATGGTGATTAGGGCCTACCAACATAAGTCGTTCCTGGGCGCAAATGCGGCCTGCGTAATAATAATATGCCGCCTCCTCTCCCGCACAACTCTCCGACTTATGGGCTAATTCTCGTAGTTAGAATGAGGAGTAGAGATATTATTATTATTATTTATTATTTTGTTTTTATATATCAACTCCATTTATTTAGTTATCATATAATGTAATTTAAATTAAATTGGAATTGGATGCGCACATTGTACAATTTGCTACAGTACAATATGTATACAGGGGTTATCAAAAAGATCTATTCAATGAAAATAGTGTCAACTTGCTCGCACTTCTGGTTCATCATCAACTTTTTTATTTCAAATGGAACACTGTATATTTTTGCATTTTTTAATTCTACGGTAAAATCTATACTAATTTCATATAAGATACTATAGGCCAAAATGTAACAGTTTTCAAGTTATTATCAATTTTCGAAAAAATTGAGGGATGCAAGTGATTTTTGAAAACAGAATAACCCCGACATTTAGCTTTATTTATTAATGAAATTTGGCACGAATAATTTAAAAGCAATGGAATTTAACCAATTTATGTCAAATTTGAAAAAAAAAATCATACAAAGTTTTTAAGAACGTGTGGCCAATATTGTGAGGTTAAAGTTGAATTTACTCAAATATTCAAATGGTACACCCTGTATATTATTACATTAATGGATGCACAATTAAATCTACTCTAAAATGATACTATAGTTCCCTATACCCAAAGTTAACAGTTCTTGAGTAAATTGAAAATTATAGATTTCAACGCAGAAAAATGTACGGTGGAGTTGATACAGTCTGTATGAATTTTTGCAAATTTGATATAAATTGGTTGAATTCCATTACTTTCAAATTATCCGGAGTTATTCTATTTGCAAAAATCATTTACATCCCTCAATATTTTTCGAAAATTAATAATAACTTGAAAACTGTTACAATGTGGCCCATAGTACCTTATATGAAAATACTCTAGAATTTGCCGTAGAATTAAAAAAATTGATAAATAGTGTTCCATTTGATAACAGAGCTGATGATCTGCGGTATAACCGGAAGTGCGAGGAAGTTGATACTATTTTCATTGAATTTTGATAAACCCCTGTATACAAATTTTCAGATTTCAATTCTGACCCACTTTTTGATAATTCTACTGGGAATATACAGGGTGTATCACGAAGAGAGCTTCGTGATACACCCTGTATATATATTGTTTAATATAAAAAATTAATGAAGAGTGTGTCAAGGCTCCCTAGATAGTAAGGACATTTCATTACGTGTTTATCATTTATTTCATGTTTTAGATATAAAATGCAATAAACTGATTTTTCAAAAGCAACGTTTTATATTTAGTCAATTTTTAATTTAATTTAATTTTACATTATTTCCAATATCTGCAATAAAACAATAAAGACATTTTTACTATTAAAAAATGTTTCTGAACATGTCCCGCAGCATAATGGAATTCGTAAACGTATTGTTTATCCTTGTCTTATATATTCATATGTAGCAGCTTATCAGTTTATCTTTCTAACGTACTTCTTTATCCTGACGAGGCACAGGACATTTACGTTGGTGTAGGTTATACTTTAACATATATTTTATTTAAATACAATTAAAAGAAAATTATGAACTATAAATTCGTTATTACAGCCCATAATCTGCTAAGATGTGTACTCCAAAACCACCTTAAAACTAACTTTTTCTGTTCTCTTACATTTCTCCACCCGATTATCCAGGTTCAATTAAATCAATTTTACATATTTACAATTGCTAAAGTTCCGAGTTTGTCGTTGTGTTGATGTATTAATAGTGATTACACAGTCCCACAAAAAACAGTTCCGTACCAGAATACATAGATTTTGTATATTTTTTTATGTTAATTCCAAATCCGCAGTCAAAAAACTGATTTACCAGGTCATTTTTAATAAAACGCTAAAACATCCTCTAAAATGGACTGAAATAGTGAGGATAAGTTAAAGCCTTATAATGAACTACAACAATTTGTAAATACTTTGAGGAAACAATTTAAAATAATATTTTGGGCATTAGAAAGTAATAAAGAAACAAATTAAATCCACACTCACCCTTACGAGAGGGTTAATTCCGCCCGTAAGATTAAATAGCGAATATTAGTGGAAAAAAATGTGAAAACCATTGTATTTTATACACCCAAATATATTGTCATACATTATTCTGTTCAATATATTTGCCTGAAATTTGTTACCGCGTGTTTTTGGTGTCGTTGATTACGAATCTGAAGTCTGAATCCGAAAACTTCTGAATAAAAGAGGGCGGATCCAATAGCATTCAAAATTTGAAGATTATGGCTGAAACTTGTTACTCTGTGATTTTCAAAGTCGCCAATCACTAATAATTTAATTAATTTGGAAATTCTTAAATCCAAAATTGCAGACCTATTATGGCGGATTGAAGAATACCATAGAAATGGGTTAGGAATATTTAAAAAATTGGGTAATTTGAGTAAAAATAGGCAAATGTTTAAAAATTAGAAACAAGGAATATAAATTCGGTTTGCAGGGTGCTGTCTCTTTCAAATACTCTTACCAATTCCAGCTGGGAAATATATAAAAGGCAGTAAGATTTTAGAGCTAAAAATATAAATTTGATCATTCAAGTAGCAACCTTTCTCAACTAAATGATGGGCGTAGTTTATCATCCATGCAAGTGCCAGTTAGAATTTATGTGTTATTAATTTTATTAATAAATCGACTGGAATTATTAATACTGAAATTACTGAACTGAACTGGACTGAAATTATTAATAAATCGACATGTTCTTTGCTCTATACAATAATGAAATTTTGAATTACAATTAAAAATTTTTAATTACTTTATTTTAAAACAGAATTTAATTTAAAACTTAATTATTTCTCTGATTGTGAGAGTATTTTTAAACACAGTTAACGAGTATATTATTTTGCTTTCAATAAAAGAAGCAACTCTTCGTCCTCCCCGAGTAGTAATGTCTCAATCGTCTCTAAAGGAACACTTTTGTCTAGTTTCTGAAAGACTTGTTGAAGGAGAGCTATACTTCAATAAGTCAGTTAAATAATTAATTGTTTAGTTTAGGCAAGGAACTTATTTTTATAATAATTGCTTTAAAATATATATTTCCAGAGAATAGTGAAATATACAAATTTATAGAAACAATTGATAGAAAATGAAATTATAAAATACAAATTTTGAATCATGTAGAAAAATATTCTCACAAATAAGTTTGCTTCTGAGATAATTCCGCCTAGAAATGC
>NW_019422269.1:0-4139 GCF_000390285.2 Anoplophora glabripennis | reverse complement strand
AAAATTTACTCAATGACCCCATTTTGTGTTTCTTTTTTTGGTTTGACTGATTATAGTAGGGGAGCCCAAGAGGGGATTTTGGGATTTACTCAAGCGCGGCAGATTAACATATGGGGAATACCTTGCACCCTGTTGAGTACCTTCACCATATCTAAGTCCTCTATATAAGGCCGCACGTGTAGGGCAGCCAATCAGAATAGTAAAAAAAAATCGATAGTTGGAAATTCTCGAGCGCGTCAGATTAAGATATGATGGGTTAATTACATGCTGAAAAGTGTGCATTTTAATAATCTGACGATTTGAGCGTGACGTAAGGCAGTCGGAAGGTCACAAAGTTGCAAAAAAAAACGTCACCTCGACATTCTCGAGCGCGGTCGATTATTTTTTTTTATTTTGAAGGAAATAATTCAAGGATAACGGGAAAAATATAATCTGCCTATTTCCACAGGCAGAAGTAACAAAAATCGTTAATAAAGTTTAGCGCGTGCAGCTGCAGGGAAATACATCTTGTTTTGAAACTCCGTCAGGAAACTCCGGGAGGTTGTTCTATGGATTAAAATAATAGCAGTATGTAATGAAAATTTTTTTCGAATTGTCAATTGTTTGCAAGTTGCAGCTTGTCGAAGTTCAAATTTTTTAATTTTTTTATTTAAATAACTTATTTAATTCATGTTCGATTAGTCTCTCATTTGGCACATCCACTAAGTAGATGAAGCTCTATTGGACCAGTCAGAGAAAAGTTTCATTATGCGCCGATAGAGGGCACTTTACCTAGAATTCAAAATTTGTTTGGTTCATAACTTTTTTCTCTTTCTAGACATCAAAGAAATTTAAACATTATTGAAAAGACAAACAATATCAGAAAAAAATATGTAATCTTTGTTCATGCCGATAAATGTAACCGTTTACCAGGAAATCGCTATTAATGTGTTATTAAACATCAAATTTTTTATCATTCTTTCTGTAATTATGTACAGGGGTCCCGAAGTTAATGCAACAAAACTTGGTCATAGATTCTTAAGACAAATTTAGGAGACCCGTATTTTTTATTTTTGCCAATAAAACGAGAAAAAAACTAAAAATATCGTTTTTTATTAACCTTGGCCATATATTTTTTTACCTCTTATTTCTTTATCATCTGTAATAGTAGGGGAGCCCAGAGGTCTAAATGCGTCTTTACTCCAGAACTTTGAAGACCTATTGGATCGCGAAGATTATATGCTAAAAAAAGTTTATGTGATGTATACCTGTTTAGTGGTGGGGGAAGCGTGTATAAATTTTTAAAAATGTAAAAAAAAAATAGTTGCAAAAAATCTTCAAGCGCGTCAGTGTTCGATAGCGTGTACGGTCTACGAACTCCTGTTTACAGAGAGATATTAGTCTGACGAATCGCTAGTTGCAGGTAGCTGTATTACGAGGTAGAAATTGGGAAAAAAATCAGATTATTAAAGGGATTTTGTTTTCTGCATGTAATTAACTTATTTTGTTTAAATCTGATGTGCTCCAGTTTTTTTGAGGATCGATTTTTTTTTTACTAATCTGATCGATTGCCCTAGACGTACGTCACTANCTTTTCGCAAACTTTTTGAAGACTGGCGTGTTTTGCGACAGTTGGAGTTTTGTTTTTCGGGTCCCGCTCGAAAGCGGTCACATCAAAAGGTTTCGACGTGTTTTGAAACTCAAGTCTGTTTAGTGGAAACGGTCGTGTTGTGTTTTCTATTTAAGTGATCCAACCCAATATCTATGTTGGCGTTTTCTTCTTTCCAAAAACAATATTTTAATCATGAATGAATTATAGCTATTATAAAATATATATGTGTACGGTTAAAGTGTTTACTTGGCTAGCATACAAAGTAACTAACTAACCAAGTAAACACTTTAACCATACATATACCACGAACTTCATCGATGGATATCTGGAAAACCGCTAGAAGGATTTTTTTGAAATGGTGATGGTGTGATACGGACCGTGGGGCCTACCAAGCTAAAATAGTTTCAAGGTCATCGTATTTCCGGTTATACCGGAAGTCGATAACTAACTTTATTATTTTAAATGGTATATTATTGCAAAAAAAAATTAGGGGTTTCCATTTAAAAATTTCGAGTATTCCATATTTTCTGAACTTCATATTCGATAATTTTTTTATGACCACCCTGTATAAAAACTGGAAAATTTTCATGTCAAATTTCGATAAATTAGGTCTTTCTTTACAAAATTCTTTACAATTTGCACAAAAAAATAAACCGGGAAAACTAAATTTACTGACAGTCTGCATCTGTCAATTTTTGTTTAAAAATCAAAATATCTCGGAAACGGTCAATCCTAAATGCTATATGTTTTCAACTTAAAAATGGATGCTGTTTCCAAAAATGCAATAATATACAGGGGGTTCCATTTAAAATAAGAAAGTTAGTATCGACTTCTGGTATAACCGGAAGTACGATGACCTTGAAAATATTCTAACTTGGTGGGCCCCACGGTCCGTATCACATCATCACAATTTCAAAAAAATCGATGGAGTTCGAGGTGACACTCGAGGGGACACTCTGTATACATTTACTTTTTTTCCAATGACGTCAGTATAAACCAGCCATAACTAAGAATAAAAAAATCTTCTCTAAACATGTTGGTTGGTTATTGGAAAATATGTTCTGACTTCCTCGCGACAACCAGTGGAAAAGAAAACGAAAACAAAACTCGAACAAAATGTAACCCGCTTGATGGAAACAAGAGTTTTGGGTTTGTTTCAGTTTGTTTTTCAAGTTCTAGAAAACACAAACAGGACATAAACTCAACTGTCCGTTTAGTGGAAAACCGCCATAACGCAGGGTAGTTTTGTTGCTTACAAAATAAGTCAGACAAATATTCGCATTTTTAAATTCATATGCTTATTTGAAAACCGTTCAACGGATTGAGTTGAAATTTTCAGGATTGCCTAACCATGAACGATACTTTGTGTATTTTTTAAAATTTACTCAATGACCCCATTTTGTGTTTCTTTTTTTAGTTTGACTGATAATTTTTTTATTGAAAAGTTAAAAATTGACATTTTTTGTTAAAAAAACAAAATTTATTTTCGTTGCTTGCATTAGATTTCTATTATTACTTCTGTCTCTATAATTGTTGCTTCTCTGAAATTGTCTGAAATTATTTTGTTGCATTGAGTCGATTTGTGTTTGCAATTAGTTAACTTTGTTGTCTAAATTTTGATTACTAATAGTTAATATATCCATCGCTTTAACAAGGTTACTAAAAAATTCACTAAAACTATTTAATATTTGTGTCTGAAAATTGTTGCCTTTATAACCGGGATCTAGTAGATTACTTACCATTGAAATAATTCCTGCGATATTATTGTCTTTATAGGCTTCCCCAAATATTGTCTGCTAGTTACAAAATTTTGTTAATCTATTATTTGTCTGAGGCTGTTATAGCTACTAGAATAGTTTTGAGGAGGCGTCTCTTCCATAATTTTAATAATAAATCAGGACTAACGTTAGAAGAACCGCTTACAATAAATGACATTTCTCTAAAAATGCCTGAAGGTTTTTTGAAGCTAACAAAATTTTACACCACACGTAAATAAATTACGTTTAACAAGAAAGAAAGCAGTGAATAGCTATCATTTGGTTACTGGTGGAATAAACAGAGCCCAAACTGACGTTTTTCCATTGCTGTGAAACGGTAACCATGACCACCGCTGTAAACAGATTTAGGGGCGAGTTAAATTGACTGCACATTACAAATTTAACAATTCCTTTTTCATAACTTTAATCCTTTTAACAGATAACATTGTAAATTAAATATTAAATTAAATTTTTTAGTATGAAAATTTCCAAGGGGAGCTGGCGCCCCAGAGTAAACTCTGTAGGACGCATTTTAAAGAGCACTGTCCACAAAAACTCCTTTTTTTTGTGTGTAATAGCTCGTCTAAATATAAGAACAAATTCCTTAAGCACGCTATATGTAGAAATGTCTAACTGAAATGGTTTTAGAGTAACATTAAAACATATTTTTGTGGTACCGATTCAGCGGACTATATTTGATAGGCGCAGAGTTTTACATACTTACTAGGGTGGTAACTGGTAAGTTATTAATGTGGTCACACCGTAGTAAGTTGGTCTAAAATTTTGATCCC
>NW_019422268.1:0-4134 GCF_000390285.2 Anoplophora glabripennis | reverse complement strand
AAAATAATGATAAAAGTAATTATAATAACAAAAAAAATCACGAAATTACTATTCGTTTTGTTTGAAATAACAAATTATAAAAAAAAAATAGTGTATACCTTAATATATAAAAATGTTTGTTATTACTAAAAATTATTCGATTTTTTTCATACAAGTTTGTTTTGTTATAAAAATTAATAGCGCACTCTTACCTGATTTATAGTCACTACTCTTACTTTTGTTAATAGGGTTAACATAATAACCAGAATATAAATATAATGTATAAAGTTGAATGATATGTATACATATATCGATGCAACGGGCGCATATGATTTGCACGTGCAAATTTCCGCGGTTCCCCATGCACATGCGTCATCAGCAGATCATAAAATACCGGTAATAAAAATGCCGCATACCTGCATTTCATTTCCAAAGTCTATGCAAGCACGCGACTATCGTACCCTTAAGAAGCCATTTGTTTTTATTGAGGTGCAGTAAGAACGATTCAGACCCGGAGTTTGGGGCCTAGGCTGGTCCACTATATAATTCTTTTTATTGCAGTCTTAGGCATACAAAATTATTTTCAGAATAAATTGTGCATCCCAGATTTTGTGAAAAAGAAAAAGTGTATCAAGAGTAGCGACTATAAATCAGATAAGAGTACGCTATTAAGTTTGATATCAAAGCAAACTTGTATGAAAAAATCGAATAATTTTTAGTAATAACAAACCTTTTTATATATTAATGTATAAACTATTTTTTTTATAATTTATTATTTCAAAAACGTCGAGTAATGTACATGTTGCAGCNAAAGTAGGTGCCTTTTGTATATGTAATTTTTTAAATGCAAATCCGTTCGATATTTGTTGAGATAGAATTCCAAGAAATTTTTCTTTCTTGAAATTAACCGTATTCGATACTTGAGGTAGAAAGACATTTGCGAAAAATTTCAAGTTACGCCCCTGCCACGGTAAATTGATACAGTAGTTCCGATAACAGAACTTTGGTTTATTGTTTTCTTGGAGTTCTGTCTCAACAAATATCGTACGCCATAGTCCGTAGTACGGACTATGTCTTTGTAAAGGGTTTATATTTTCTTAACTTTTTGTCCCAGAGATAGGTAAACAATTCGACGCTTTAGTACGAAAATATGCTATCTCAGATTTCAGTTGGAAAACATGCTATCTATGTTTTCGTACTAAAGCGTCGAGAATTCATATCGCCCGCAATAAGGCAGCTCAAATTGAAATGATTTTTAAAGTTGGCAAAAACCTGATTAACCTAATACCAACTGTGCTGCCGATATCTCAATTGTAAAAATTAGAAATGTTCCTTAAAATTGGACATCCTTTATCTCTCCTGATAATATGGGCTTCTGGAAACCAAGTTTGGCCATTGCTCATTTACGAAACACCCTGCGTAAAGTCCCGAATTGTACCCGCTAATCTTTATCTAGTAATATAATAGAACTCCTTAGAATAAGAAAAAAGTCCCATATGCATGGGTCATGAAATACTGTGTCGCGGGTTTTTCGTGTTAGGTACAAAGCACCTTCGAAATGGAATTTTTCATTTTTGAAATAGCAATCTGATGATTCAGTTAATATGGAAATACTGTATTTGTATTTTAATAAAGAATTGCCATTCTGCGAGGACTTTTGATTAAAATTAATTCCTAACGTTACTTTTAAGAGAAAAAGTGTCTCTTACCCTGAAAAAATGAGCCGTTTTCCGAGTTTAAATTTTTTTTAATATAAAATAAGCGTAATATACAGTACAAAAATGTATGGGAGTTCTTTACTGAAAACACAATAAAGTATAAATCAAAATCATCAAAAAAATAAAATAAAATATAAACGTAGATAGCTTATTTATTTTTTTCTCCAAATCATGCCCCTTTCTATTCTTAGACAATTAATTAAAAATGTCTATAGCAAGTACCTACTTTTTTCGATTTTTGAAGGATACACTGATTGCAAAATAGTATGCGGAACAAAAATTCCTATACATTTTTTTGTTAAATACTTTTAGATACAGGCGCAGGTTAAATTTATTCAACTACCTATGTAATAAGTTGCAATTGTGTAAGTGGCATATCCATTTCCTTTTAATACAAGTATTTACCGCTCCGATACTACGACACACAATAAAACTGAAAATTGGAAATTATCTACGTTTAAAAATTGCGCCTGTATCCTAAAAAACGTTCTATAAACTGTGGGATATGTTGTGCGTTTGGAAAATATTCAAGAAATAGTATTTCTAACGGAAATTTTAACATTCCTATCTCGAAAAGTAGAGTTTTTATATAGGATAGCGTCGAATACGTATTTTCCATCTATTTTCAATTGATATTATGATATTAAAATGTTTATTTTTCCGAACAAAATAATGTCTTGTATTTAAAGTTAAATAGGAAAATCCTTCATTATGTTTTATATTAATTAATGATGTAAATGGTAATCAATACTGTTACAGGAAGCATCAAAGAGCATTGAACTTATACTTCAATACCGTGCAATCACTTACACATTATTGTTATATATGTTATATAAAAACTTAATGAAATTATGTATTTTTTTATTAATAGACTTGATAAAACTGAAGTTTGTAATTACCAATTACGATTAGAAATTATTACTATACAACAGATTAAAATTTTATTTGAAGCATGAAGCGGTTAGATTACACTAGTTATAAATTTCTTACAATTTCAATACAAATTCTCACTATTGAACTTGTGATTTCCGTAGGTCATTCCAGAGAGGCTTAAATGTTAATACGATGTTTTGTAAAATAATGATAAAAGTAATTATAATAACAAAAAAAATCACGAAATTACTCAGATCAGATCAGATCAGTTTTTTACTAATGTTTTAACCCTTATCGCGCAAGGAGTTATTTATTAATGATTTAATACTGCAGTGTAATTTTATAACAAGTAGCAACCAGGTACTTAAAAACCATTGAACTTTAAATAGGTTTATTTATTTTCAGTGTGACAGGTATACTCAATTAAATTAAATAAATACCACAAATAAATAATCCTTTGCACAAAAGGTGTTATTTAAAATTTGTATGACTTTTCAAAGTGGCGGAAATAAAAAGAGAATAAAAAATTGTCACAAACAAGTAATTGCAGACACTAACTTTAAATTACATTGGAATTGCAAATGGTCAAACAAAAACAATTTAGAGAGTATCATAGAGAAAAAGAACTGTTTTGGCACTGCTGAAATACATGTACATATTTTATCGCGGCGAGTACTTACAAACAATTCTGTAACACTTTTTACGAGTTTATGAAGCCGGACTGTATTCGAGAGTCAGTTTGTAATGCATTGTTGTAGTGATTGCTGTGCTGTTTTTCGAGAGTACATTTAATATACGAAAATACTCACAGAGCTTGTCAAGTGTACCGTGCAAGATATCCTGAACGACGTGCCCCGCGAACATTAATTTCTCGCTGAAGCGCAAAGAGATTTGGACACCGGTGAAGTACAACCCCGTCGAGTCGCGACGGTGACTCAGGGCGACCACTAAGAATCTTAAATGTCGAGGAAATGATTTTAAATTTCGTCGAAGAAGATCCGCATCGTAGCACCAGAAATATCGCACAGCAAGTAAATATTTCGCACCCTGTTGTGTGGCAGATAATACGCGAAGCTTAGTTGTGTCCATTTAATATTCAACGTCTTCATGCGCTTACTCCTGAGGATTTTCCATTACGTTGAGGTTTTTGCGAATGGTTGCTTCAGGAACATGCAAGAAATCCTCAATTTACAGCGCAAATACTTATTACAGATGAAGCATGTTTCAGTCGAAATGGTGTACGTAATGTCCACAACACTCACCACTGGATTATCGAAAATCCACACGAAATACGCCGCGGTGCTTTTCAGCAACAGTTTTCAGTGAACATGTGGGCCGGTATCGTTAATAACACTTTAATAGGAGCTTTTGAATTGCCTACACGTTTAGACGGTGCTTCATATCTAGATTTTTTGCAAAATCGCTTACCGGAGTTATTGGAGATGTGCTATTAAATGTTCGGCAAAATGTGTGGTAACTGCATGACGGAGCCCCCGCTCACTTTTTTCGGAGAGTGCGCGACTTTCTAAACATTACTTTTACCGATCGCTGATGGCAGCCTAGT
>NW_019422267.1:0-4140 GCF_000390285.2 Anoplophora glabripennis | reverse complement strand
ATTTAGTTTCTTAAGGATAGGAAATACATTTTAAATTAATATTATTATGTCACGTATTAACTTAAAATTCAAAACATTCATTGCCTGGTACTGTTGATAAGTCAAACACCTAAATAATAAAGAGAGCTGGTCCAAAAACTGATCCTTGGGGAACACGTCAACCTGATCACACTGTCATTTGGGCAACATATAAGTGACTTATGGAGAGTCAAAGACAATTTAATAGCAAAGATATTTAAGAAGTAAATAATATACAAAACATGACATGTTTTATAGGTTATATCTCACCAATATTCAATTGAGCGACCTACTATCACAGAAGGAAAATTATTTGTCAGAAATGGCTTTAATCCATACCAGAACATTTCCTCTGATTCTCAAATGCTAGTCAATTTCGTGGTATGCCATTGAAAGCTTTTACAAAATCCAGGTTCTTTTCGTGCAGGCAATAGTTGCTTCGAGAAAACAAATGACGGTCGAATTTTTTGGAAGGAAGCCATGCCAGTTTGAAGAAACAATATTGATATAACTATGATTAACACGAGACTCATTACAGAACTGGGCACAGTTTTCTTATGCAAATATGAGTGTGTCACAGAAAATATCGCAGCACAATAGTATTAGTACTAAGCTACTGAAACGTAACAAGCTTATCCACTTATTGGTTTAGCCTCTAGATGTTGTTAAAATTAGCAATATTTTTTTTTCAAATAACTCTAAAACGCTTTCTCCAATTTAAATGAAATTTGGTATGCTAATGCTTGTGTCTAGATGTCATTCAAATGCATAGCTGTACTCCCACTCCTAAGCAAATATGTATATATTTTTGTTGCAGCTGATGTGACAACTTTATTAGCGTAAAATGTTTGTTTTCCTAACGATTTTCGACTAGTTAATAATTATTTTATTAATCTTCACTAAAGCATTTTTGATACAAGTGTGATTTAATTGCAATCAAAACTTTTGTTTATTTCATAATAAAACTAAATAATGTTTCATGGGATATAGAAGCTTTTAGTGGAATGTTTTTCTACCGCAGAAATTAGGTATTGAAAATGGTGACTATTTGCAATAATTTTCATTAGAGTAATGCTTTAAATCTAAATTAGCCATAAGCGGAGGGCAATCAATAAAGGGTACAACTTGCCGCAAACAAATTTTTTTAATCTTCATACATATAGATGGTGTTAATAAGAGAATTTCTGATTTTCGTAACAAAAATTAGTGAATATGTGAATACGCCGATCGTCAGATTTTTTCAACTTTATTTGTTGTTTTTCGACAATAATTACTTTTTTTAGTATAGTTTTTAACTATAACTTTTTATAAGTAACTTTATAAGCATTTTGCACAGACAAACACTGTTAAGGAAATAATCCAGTTATTTTTTTACATCTAAAAATGACTCACCCTGTATAGTAACTCGGTGTATATTTATAACCATATGTTTTTTTTCGTTGCGAGTTCCTTGTTAACTAACAACCACAGTTTTTAATGTAGGACTTCATGACTAATGAAAATGACAGAGTGAATCTTTTTTCTTTCATTTGCATTTTGTTCGTTTAGGCAAAATTTTATACACGAGCCATTATATTCCTAAAGCTAGATTTAGATTCCATGTTTCGTCGGCAAATCTAAAAATACGTAGACCTCTTTATGTAAATTCCATAAATTAAAATGTCAGTGTAGTACCTACTTCCGCTTGTATCAGAATATATTATAAAATTTTGCACCCAATTATAAGTTAAAAATATGATTCCCGGTAATAATAGCCCGTGTGAGATAATTTACGTACTGACTTTTATATATTACTTAAGGCAGATGTTTTCGGTTTACAATAAAAGCTTGTGGAACTGAGTGCTAAAAAAATAGCCAAAAAGTAACGATGCGTTTCATCGGGTTGGGCCATAAAACGAAATGTACTCTTGACAAATATTGTTATTTTTGGTATCTCGGGCATTCTTAATTGCGAAGCGTATGAATGCGTTGTTTACATTTCAATAGAGTAGAGAGGTATTAGCTATTATTTCGTTTATAGCTCTCGGAGGATTAAGTGTTTGCTTTACGACCGACCATAATTTTTAGGTTCTATTCGATTTTTTTCGAATGATGTGGGAACGCGTATGATAAATTTTAATAATATACAGACGCATGCAAGAATTTCTACAACGCTGTTAACGTCGAAGGTAATACAGTTCCACAAAAAAAGAATTAAACAAAAATTACCCCTACTGACTCCAGACTTACTATGTTTATCATATGTTTTCAGGGTCCTTAAGGGGTTAAGAAGTTATGAGGTTATTGGGATTGAGTGGTCAATGGATAGAGGATTTATTGCGTTTTTGGGCCTATTTTTTGAGGTTATGAGAAATCCTGACGTGATGGGGTTAAATGGACCCCGAATTTGAATTAAGCGACCCCGAAAACATGTGATAGACATAGTCGATTTTTTTTGTGGAGCGGTATAATTCATGTCAAGTCATGTCTCAAAAAAAATATTTAGAGTAAAATCTCTTTCTATTAGTTTCATACTACATGTTAAATTAATGATGTATAATTTTCTCCTGTATTAATTTGGGTATTTTTATTAANTTTGTGGAGCGGTATAATTCATGTCAAGTCATGTCTCAAAAAAAATATTTAGAGTAAAATCTCTTTCTATTAGTTTCATACTACATGTTAAATTAATGATGTATAATTTTCTCCTGTATTAATTTGGGTATTTTTATTAAAAGAAGAAAATAGGAAAAAATTAAAACTGTGTCCTAAACACCTAAGTAACGTCAAAATAAGTTGAAATAAACAAATTCTTCACTGATACTTTTTTCGGAACTGGAACGGAAACTATAGTACGATCATATTCGATGTAAAGTAATAAATTATTGCCTGTTAAGGGATCCAGTGCAATACGTTTTTAAGGGGTTTAGAAATTGAATAATTTATTTTACATTATGAAAAGATGAAGGGATCAGTTCACGTCTGACACCCTTGTTCCTATAAAAATTCCTTTATTCTCATAAATTATTTATTTTCGCCTTCAAGAATGTAGCAATCAAATGACTTCATGGTGTGAAATAAATCGTCCGAAACTTAATATATCTAAATGCCATGTAATGACTTACACTCGCAAGACTAGCTTTCCCATTTATAACTACTCCATTGGTGATAGTGTTTTTGGTAGAATAGAAGTATTCAATGATTTGGGTATATACTTTGACAGTAAACTTACTTTTATTGATCATATCAATAATACTGTTTCTGTGCCTTTAAATCGTATGGCTTTATTTATCGTAAGTGCCGGGATCTTTCCAGTAACACTTTTAAAACCCTGTTTTGTGCTTTTGTGTATCAAGTTCATTGTCAGCGGTTGGAATCAGCTCAGAGACAGTTTTTTAAATTTTTATCTTATTTGCAAGATGGGTCTTATCCTCCCAGAGGTTTTCCCCATAATCAACTGCTTAACAGATTTTGATTCACTGGAAACCAGACGTAATATTATGTTGATTCGTTTTCTGTACAACATTTTAAATAACAATATTGATTGTCCTGAACTTTTAGAAAACATTTTTTGATACCTCGTGAGAATTCTAGACAGCAAGCTCTGTTCTACTGCTCCTCGTACAAACATTTTAACAGTCTCCTATATCATGGGCTTTATAATAATATATATGATGTGTGGGCTTTATAATAAAATTGCTTCTAACTGTGATATACATAGTGATACATTAAAGAGTATATGTAGCTAGGTGGCTCGTTTAACGTGATTTTGTGTTGACTTGTATTTTATGTAAATTACATTTTGTTGTATCATGTTGGAGCGTTATTTTTTTTTGTTCTTTTTTTGTAAATTTTTTATCAGCAGTACATTTATTTATATATAATTTATATATTTATGTATGTATGTAGGTACATGCACCACAAATTATTGTAATTATTGTACTTTTGTCATGTTTTCTTTAATTTATTTTAAATTCCACATTTTACCTCTATACGCGCCACTGTTGTTTACCAAGCGCGCCAGGTTAGTATTTGACGTATAACCGAACACTTCGTACACTCGATGCACCTGGGCGACTACAGCTACTACCAGAACATGGTGCGTATGCAGCGGTATTTCAAGTTTTACATTCAATTTCATTT
>NW_019422266.1:3658-4204 GCF_000390285.2 Anoplophora glabripennis | reverse complement strand
AAAAAAGTTTTTCAAATATGTATTTCAATGCCGAGTGGCTGCGTCAGCGACATTTTATGCAATCAGCTATGCGAACGATCATATAGCATAATGTATACCTACAGGGATGGCCAGAAGTACGGAATAAAATTCATATTTTTTGAATGATTAATTTTTTTAAAACTCCGAAACACGTTAACTGATTTTGATTTTTTCCCATCTTTCGGTTATATAATAATTAATTTTTCTTCAACCCCTAACCCCCAACTACCCCTACTTTTTTTTCAAATGGAAACATAAGGTTTGAGGGGGCACGTTGAAAAGCTTATAGAAAACCGGATCCAGCCATACCAAATAAACAAGTTTTTTTTTTCATTTACAAATTGAACCAACTAGATGATTTACAAACATAAACTCAATGTCGCAAATGCTGAAAATGTCCTCCATTCACAATTTGGCATTCTCCAAGACGATAGTAAAAGCTGTCCACAGCATTCTGAATGACTTCAGCTGGTAAATTATGCATCTCCGCCCTAATCTTGTTCTTTAAATTCTCAATATTATCCG
>NW_019422266.1:0-1471 GCF_000390285.2 Anoplophora glabripennis | reverse complement strand
TATTTTCAAAGACGCCGCAGTAAAACGAATAAACAGGTGCAAAAAACGATCAAACCATCAAGGTTTTAGGTACTGAAATCTACGAAAATACTAACTTTTTTATATATAACTCTACATGTAAATATTCTTATAACATTTACTTGCTTAGTCCTACATATAAAATTGTTTACTTTTATTTATAAGTACGTGAAAATAATTCTTAAAATGTGGGGTTAGGATAACAGAAAACGCATGTTTTACAAACGCTTTTTTTTAGTTATTATTTTATTTGGGTAAATTTAAATGGTAACAATGAATAAACAAAACATCAAGGATTTTATTTTTGTGCTTACTTTTGTTGTACACGTTTTAGTTTTCAAGATTTCAGTACCTAAAAACGCCAGAAATTTGACTATTTCTCGGCCAGGGATATGGCCACCTTAACAACTGATAAAGTTCGCATCGCATATTCGCGTACGGTCAAGAGTACGATGCGGGAAATATTCCAGCAAATTCTATATAAACTGGTCTAAAAAAGCGGAAAGTGGACACAGAATGTCGTCAATTCCAAGACAAGTGGACTGATGAATGCTTTTTTATCTTGCACAGTAGTAAACCTATGTGTTTGTTGTGCAATGAAACAATTTCTGTTGTAAAAGAATACAATATGAAGCGGCATTACTTCAGCAAGCATTTCGCTCAATATAATTTACTCACGGGCCAGTTAAGAAAGGATAAAATTAAAAAACTCATTACCGATTTAGGGAAACAGCAACAAATGTTCCATTCACAAAAATCAAATGACCGTGTTGTTAAAGCTAGTTTTATAATTACATAGTTCCAAAATAGCGAAATTATCGAAGTCATTTTCTAAGGGATGGTTTGTTAAAGACTGCCTAATAGAAGTTGCAGAACTTTTGCGTTCAGAAAAGAAGTTTGAGAAAGTGAGCTTATTGCGACGTACTGTTGTTCGACGTATAGATATGATGGCTAGTGATATCGAAAAACCTTGACCGATAGATTGGCTGGTTTTCAAGCATTTTCGATTGCTTTGGATCAGAGTACAGATTTATCTGACACAGCCCAGTTAGCTATTTTTATGCGAGGTGTTGATGAAGAATTTGCAGTGACAGAGGAATAACTGGCTTTACGGCCGCTACAAGGGACCACTACCTACTTGAAAAGATATTTTTGCCGAGGTGCAAAGTACCTTTGAGCAATATAGTTTGTAGTGCTGTAAATTAGTTGGAGTGTGTACTGATGGTGCGCCTTCAATGGTCGGTTCACGAAAAGGTTTTATCGGAATTCTGAAGGAAAGAGCAACCGCTATGAATGTGCAAGAATGCGATTTAATAATTCTGTATTGCATTATTCACCCATAGAACTTGTGCTCTAAGTCCATTCGACTGAAGAATGTTATGGATGTGGTAGTAAATACCATTATTTTCGTTACCATCGCCAGTTTAAAGCATTTTTGGATGAACTCTCTTCA
>NW_019422265.1:2627-4142 GCF_000390285.2 Anoplophora glabripennis | reverse complement strand
CTAAAAACGAAATAACATTAATATACCTACAATTTTTACAAATCAATATGCAAGTGATTGTGATGATGCAGTTGCAAATATGTTTTAATTTACTATTAATTGCTTCAAAAACAAATTCAAAATGTCAAGCATTTCGTCCTGTATTTTTCTTTCAATACTTGTAAATTTTCAGGTTAAAAAAATATGAAGGACTGACAATGAGATCGGGGCTGTTTTCTGGCCACCTAAGGTTTCTAATAATATTTTTTAGTGTTCGTTGACGGGATTCTTCCTCCAAAGTAAATTTGCCAATATTCCTGAAGCACTTTTGCACATTATTGTTATTTGAATAATACAGTTAATTATGTTTTATTTTTCGTCATCAGAATAACCCATTGTAATTTTTTTAATTTTTTAAATTAGAATGGGTTATTCTAATAATGATAAATCCCATGTACTTTTTAAAAGAAGGTTCGTTTCTGTCTGTTTGTGTGCAAGAGAGATAGAGTTATAGTGTGCGATAGAAATAGAGTGACTCTGTCCTCATAGAGATAGAGTGACTCTGTCCTCATAGAGGGCTTCTCTCTCTCTCTCTCTCTCTCGATGCTATTTCCAGTAGTCTCCCCAGCAATTTCAGGACACCTAGGAAGGGAGCGTGGGGTAGAGCGCGTGGCCTTTTTAGCCTTCGTTATCGATCTATGATGTCACACAGTATAAGAAAAAAAAAAACGGTTTTTGCTCGTAACTCGGAAATGGCTGGAAATATAAACAAATTTCCCCTTGGTTCTGAGTAGAGCAATCGGTGTGTGACGCAGAGCGGGGTGTCACAATATGTGAAAGAAAAAAGGAAACAGTATTTGCTTATATTCTAAGTATCAAAAAATCTCCCATGGTGAACAAATAAATCTCCCATGGTGAACCAGTGAAAAACGTCAAAACCCGCATGTCAAAAAAAAAATTGGGAGCAATGGTGTGTGACATCATATGATAAAAAAGTGTTTATAACTCGGAAACGGTTCGTTGAATCGAAAAAATAATTGAAAAATGTCAACCCCTCCCTCCCAGGTTCTGTATGTTCCATCTGCGTTGAATGCAAAAGGTCCCAAATCCGTACGTCGAAAATAAATTTTGGAAACAAGAGGTATGTCGTGTTATAGTAAAAAGGCCGTATAACTCGGAAACGGTGCGTTAAATCGAAAAAATAATTGAAAAATTCTCCCCACACCCCTGGTTCTGTGTGTCAGTTCTGCGTTGAATGGAAAAGGTCCGTATGTGGAAAATAAATTTCGGAAAGAAGAGGTGTGTGAGGTGATACAGTAAAGAAGGTCTTATAATTCGGAAACGGTGCGTTGAATTGAAAAATAATTTAAAAAATCTCCCCACTACTCTGGTTCTAATTGTCCGTTCTGCGTTGAATGGAAACGGTCCGAAGTCAGTATGTCGAAAAACAAAAAAGTTAGTCAAAAATTGCAACAGCAGTAGCGAACGCATTATCTTATCTCTGTATTGATTGATGATTTGTTGTTTTTTTTTTAA
>NW_019422265.1:0-1945 GCF_000390285.2 Anoplophora glabripennis | reverse complement strand
TTTTTTTTTAAATAAATTTCGTATTCAACTACTCCTTGAGGTTCCAGCAATTTTACATTGTGTTAATTTTTTTGAACACCTTGTGTCACAAATATGAGCACTACCAATGACATCCATGATATGCAACACTTGTGTCAATAATTATTTTACCTATCTAAAGAAATCAACAATAAGAGGCAGTACCCATCTAAGGATACACAACCTGTATAATGCAATTTTTTTAAATATAGGTGTTAATATCGTACCATATTGGAAGTCGACGCACAAATCTAAAAACATTAATTTCGAGTATCTGAATTTTCCCATTCCAAGGTGATATATAATAAATAATTAATTAGGTAAATTCATAGTTTTAATTCTAACTTGATTTATTTTATTTAACATTTAAGGCAAATGTGATCTCCAAACACAAGATAAGTTCCTTATCTCTTTAATTACATAATTGAAAGCATTAAATTTATTTAGCAGTTATTATTTGGCAACAAAGCCACCGCTGGAACTGCCGCCTATTACCAAGTAGAAGAGTTACCACGCTAAATTTTATAGCTGGAAGGCGGCTAAGGAGACCCTGCTTCCATTTCGGGTTGCCAATTTCCAGCATTTAAGTAGCAGTCTGTAGCGATACGCTGTATTGTCTGTGCTTATACTTAAAAAACATAGTTCTACTCTGTTTTTTGGAGAAATGCCATTTCAAGTAACTACTCGTATGGCAAGTAAATGTTATTTATCTTATATTTCATTGAAAGACCTTGGAAAGGTTAATTCCATTGACACGGACATAACATTTTTAATTACTGTGAACTTTCAATAAATTCTGAAATTCCTTGTTAATTTATATATCCACGTATACTTGCGTATGTAGCTAAATCCTATTTCAGGCGGCCTGAAAAAATTGAAATTTGTATACATAAGCCCCTTTCCAGCTCCACGAATCTCGTCCCCAGTCACAGAGAGTACATACATAAACGCCTATTTTTTGCAGCTTTAAACTTGGCAAGGCTAAAGTTAACTTTAATGTGACGTTATAAAAGTTTTCATATTACACTCGCAGGGCGCATTTAACGGCACCGGAATGATATTGAGATAGAAAAGTTTTTCTCTTAACTTGATGTATGAGGCCGCGTTGAAAATATATTAGCTTGCTTAAACCATCAACATAATAACTCTTGGAATATTTAGGCCCAGTTCTAGATTGGAGCCAGCAAAAAATAAACGTAATTATTTATTTTTTGTTCTCGTAGATGCCGTTCGGTAAAGCAAATTAATTTTTTTTTTGCCTAAAGAGGTACCTATAATTGATTGCTGCATCAATAAGGACGGAAACATTTACATATTTTCGAAAATAACTAAATGCTGTAACAAAAGGGTTGATAAATCATATTCATTTAGTGCTAAGTACATTCTATTCACTCTTCAGTTAATGTAGATGTTACGTACTGTTAACATTTACATAGGAAATACGCAGTCAAATTTCAAGGATTCAGGAAAAGGGATGGGAAGAAATGACAGAACAGTATCAGGCCTCAATGTGCCTACTTATCTGATCGAACTGTTCTTCCGTTTTGGAGCCATTTTCAAGAGTTTAAAGTTAGTTAAATTTTAAAGAAAAGGGATGGGATATCTAAGAAGCTCGTTAGAGAGTCTATGAGAGCTTTGATCTACCAACTCCTTAGAGAGCGTGAATGTTGAAGGTAAAAGGATGGGCAGGGATCGGGATGAGAGATTTGATCTACCACGAGAGCTTTAATCCACCAACTCTTTAAAGATCGTAAATGTTGAAGGTAAAACGATGGAAAGGGATCAAACTGTCGGGAATATTAAAGAAACCTGTTAAGAGAATCTTTGAAAGTCGAAATTTGTTTATTTCTTACAGACGGTAAAAGGAGAAGATAAAATATTTGAAAGGTATTACATATGTTTTTAATTTTGATTATTATTATTATTG
>NW_019422264.1:3437-4210 GCF_000390285.2 Anoplophora glabripennis | reverse complement strand
CCATTTCTTCATTATGATTTGTTCGAACATATCGGGCTCGATCAGCATCATTATCTGGATTTAAATAATCATTTTTCCGCAATCGACGTTCGGTAATTAGCGAAATAAAAGAGAAACTCGAAAAAAATCCTATCCGCGAGATTATTGTAAATACATAATACAAGACATCTCTCATCTCGTGAGTCAAAAACTTTTATTAGCTAATTTTTCTATTTAAACAAATAAGTGATTAAAACAGTTTTTTCACTTTGCAGGGAAAACCATCAATTTTAGCGAAAAATAACTCAAAGAAAACTTATAGGGAGTAAAATTTCTACAAACTGAGACTTGTTAAATTAAAATCGGTTAATAAACAAAAAAGTTATTGCAAAAAACCAAGAAAAGTGCCCATTTTTTAATTTGTTTATAACTATCGCATTTATTGTTAA
The DNA here is from genome assembly GCF_000390285.2 of Anoplophora glabripennis. Taxonomy (NCBI): domain Eukaryota; kingdom Metazoa; phylum Arthropoda; class Insecta; order Coleoptera; family Cerambycidae; genus Anoplophora; species Anoplophora glabripennis. Next base: position 3,782 of record NW_019422264.1, on the reverse strand, counting down.
AATTTTATAAAACCTATGACAAGTTGAGGGTTTTGTCATACTTCAAAAGTGTGCCAAAAGTGGGCGCTGTAGGTGCAATAGTTTTCGCACAATTCTATTTGTTTATAACTTTTGGAGCCTCCGCTATAAACAAATAGAATTGTGCGAAAACTATTGCACCTACAGCGCCCACTTTTGGCACACTTTTAAAGTATGACAAAACCCTCAACTTGTCATAGGTTTTATAAAATTTTAACAATAAATGCGATAGTTATAAACAAATGAAAAAATGGGCACTTTTCTTGTTTTTTGCAATAACTTTTTTGTTTATTAACCGATTTTAATTTAACAAGTCTCATTTTGTAG
>NW_019422264.1:0-2138 GCF_000390285.2 Anoplophora glabripennis | reverse complement strand
TTTCTTGTTTTTTTGCAATAACTTTTTTGTTTATTAACCGATTTTAATTTAACAAGTCTCATTTTGCAGATAATTTTACTCCCTATAAGCTGTCTGTGAGTCACTTTTCGCTAAAATTGATGGTTTTCCCTGCAAAATGAAAAAACTGTTTTCCTCACTTATTTGTTTAAATAGAAAAGTTAGCTAATAAAAGTTTTTGACTCACGAGAAGAGAGATGAGAGATGTCTTGTGTTATCTTCTTTTAGACAATTTTACAATAATCTCGCGGATAGGACTTTTTTCGTGTAAAAATGTAATTTGCTTGGTCTAATATAATTCTATTGATATTCACTTCAAAACATGGACATTTATTAGCATTCACCGTGTGCCAAATTTGAAAAAAAGTCATCAGATGTTTAGGAGACATTTGCATTTTAATTGTTTTTTAATTTCAAATTTAAAGGGCTGTAACTTGTAAGGGGTGCATTTTGGTATTTAGGTAAATTAAGTCCAATCAGTATATATTTATTTGGCTACGTATTTTAAAATCACCTGTATACCCCTTAATAAAGGATATTTTGCGGCGAGCATCTAATTGGTTAATTCTTCTTGGTAAAATAAGAAAAAGTTCTTTAACACCCCTCTAAAGTGTAGTAATGCCTACACATATGTCTTCCAGATAAAAGTTACGACCCTGCAATTCGTGAAACTCTAAGAGTTTTTGCAATAATCCTGTTATAAATTTCGTATTTCACATCCCAATACGCGTTTCCGTCCCATTGACTGTTTCTCGTTTAAAAACGCCCAATCGACGCCGAATACATACGCCATAAAGACAAAACAAATACGTTCGCCGCCCACGACCCGTCCCTTGCCTCGACAGTAAACCGTCGCGGCATAAAAAGGGGCCTAAGTGGCGAATTAAAACGTATATGGCATATTTAGCCCTCGATTAAGGGCGGCCATATACGACGCGTCATTCATCGCTTAACGACGTCAGAGGCTGAAGGGCGAATGGTAATTAAAAAGTTGTAATTTAGATATTTGATAATTTAAAAAAAAGAGCGAATTCCCGAGCGGCTTTTGCCCGACCCTAAGACAATTTGTTTATAACGCTGTTTTGTACGTCCTACCTTGTTAGTTGTAAAGGGCTACTTTCAAAATTTTAAATTCAAAAATTCAATATGCTATGTTGCTAATAAAACTCTCTATCTCTCAGTTTTAAACAAATTTCGGAAACTGCTACTTAAAAAATTTGTTAAAGAATAATAAAAAGCAGCATGATCGCGTTTATCCAAGTTTTTCTTCGACAAAGCTCGTGAATTCTTCTCGATTTAATATTTACCAAATACGGAGAAACGTTTGAAAATCCTCTTCGATATAAGTTTTGCGAGTAAGAATGAATTTATGAAACGCTCTAAAATTGATGCAGCGAGAACTTTATAGCGCATCCGACATAGTTGTTTGGCTCTTTAGGGAGGTATTTGTACTGGATGGGATATTAAAATTTCGCGTAAGATTGTTTACATTTCTCTTTCGAATATCTTCACAAAATGTAACGTAAGAAATATGGAATATTACCATCGTTTTTCTTTATAAACGGCTGTAGAATTTTAGATTGTATAATTTTATGCAAGATGTTGCGACAAACTTTCTGCACTGACGGTAAGATAAACAGAGGAAGACGACGATATTTTTTTATAAAATGATTTCTAATGATTCTACAATTCTTTAAAAAATTAGTGCATTGGTTTGATAATTAATTAATAACTAATCTCTCTGTAATATTGTAATAAGAATGTTCAAGAGTTTTAATATGTGAAACGCAATTTTTTAGATATACGTAAGCACTTGGTCATTTCACTAAAAAATCCCAGAATATAAATTGTATAAAAAAATTAAGAAAGTTACGGAAGCTCAATATTATCTGACTGATCCATTAAAACAGCATGATGCGACGTACTAGTTACTAGTAGAACATGAAGTTGAAGTTCATTGTAAAGAATCCTGTTGGTTATTTCATTTTTGTTACTTAAACTGCCAGCAACATAACTTTCTGTAATTGTGGCTAATTTTCACCCACCATATCTCTTGATTGCTAATAAAACATACATCAACTCCTGTATTAGCCAGTAATGTTGCCGATGTTCTTCGGAAT
>NW_019422263.1:2572-4237 GCF_000390285.2 Anoplophora glabripennis | reverse complement strand
GTTGACTATGTACCCGACGTGACCGACAAACACAAAAGACCTAGACACCAACTTTTTGACCCTGGGTGACCACCCCAACGACATTGTATAACAAACACCAGTGATCATCAAAATGTTGTAGTAGCAGATAGGGTACTCAAAATATAAAATCAATTTGGTCATTTGATTAGATAGGTCTGTTCCAACAAGAGTCAGGGATTGGTTCCCAACCGTTCGAAATGTTTGGCCAGCTAAATTCTAAAAGTGTCTTCAGTGAATATATCGCAAGAATTCGTTGGATGCACATTTCTGACGGTTTGGAACCAATCCCTGACTCTTGTTGGAACAGACCTTATACAAACAAAAAAATGAATTGTATAGTTTTTTTAAAAATTGTTACTATCATATTGGGTACCTACTATTTGCGATATATGATATTAAAAGGTTACAGTAAGAGCACAAAACAATGAGTATGTATCCACAAAACGCAACAACACGAGGTAAATACTAATAAATGTAAATGCAGTAGGAATGAATTCTGAAACTGGCTTAACGCAAAAGTAGACCTGCTCCTACTGATCTAACTATATTGTGCTATATTTTCCCCCCTTTCCCCTGAAACACAAATAAAAAAAATGATTTAAAAAAATTATTGTAATACCTATCTCAAGATTTTCATGATTTTATTTTAGTCAAGAAGGGGTGAGCCACAAAATTTACTTCCCACTGACTGTTGAAGTTGAAACTCCAATAGGAAAGAAATTAAATTGCAGAGTTTATATTCAAACTGCAAAAGTACCGGATGTGGTGCCATTAGAAGATTTACCTCCTGAACGAAAACCATCTGCAGTATATATAAACACTATGTTGAAAGGAGCAAAAGAGTCTGGATTACCTGGAGAGTACCAAGAATTTCTTGGAAGAGTTGCACATAATGGATATAATGGAGAAATTGACATCGGTACACAATTGAATCTTAAATAATAAGTTATTATTAAAAATTATATATAACTGATAATATTATTAAAACTTATTTCGAAACCCCTTGCCATTTCATAAAAATATTAATACTTTATGAAGATAATTAATGCACCAAAATTAACATAAAAGAGCTGTATATAAAATTTGAAGAAGTGAAAGTTGTTTCTCCTGCTGTCTGATAAGAGAGAAGAGAAAAAATAACTCAAAAAAGAGAATTAAAAATAAAATAATTATTTTATATTCCAAATTCATGCCCAAGTTGAAAGATTTCAACTTCGATCATTACTCACTTTTGTGTTGACATAATATGACGTTTATACTCATCAGAAATCTAATAGGGATTTCCATTAGCTTTGTTCCAAGTGCATTAGAATTAGTTTCCAACAGTCCGACGCAATCGCATTTGATTCAAAATAGTGAATTTTGAACCTTATGTAAGCATTATATCCATCGATCTTATAGTACTAGATACTGCATAGGCCCAATTTGTTTTGTTCAAGGGGGGTATCTTAAGGTCCTTTACTTTTGATTGGCTGCTTATTCGGGCATGCTCGACATTATTTGTTTACATCATAGAAAATATATTCTAATTAATGACTTATCTGTTCGTCTTGAGTTTTACTTACAAATTTTGTTGTGTATTATAAATGTTTTGAGTGTGTGAAGTGATTTTGTGACAGTTATTAATACCATATTATTATATAC
>NW_019422263.1:0-1230 GCF_000390285.2 Anoplophora glabripennis | reverse complement strand
GGCCTGGGAGAACGAGTGATGCAAAAGTTGAAGCAGCATTCTCATCGTCATCGCGCATCGCCTGTCTATCGTGTGTAAACAGTTTATACGATACGTTGCCCAGTGCACGGTTATAATGGTTCTTTATTAATATTTGTTTTATATCAATAATTTGTAGAAATGTTTCCTATGCACGATCCTGTATGTATTTTATTGGAAATGCCATTTTCCAGACCGAAAATTGAGGACAAAAAAGATTTTTTAAATTGCGAAAGACCTGTACCTTCTCTCGATGTGGAAAAAAGGGGGAGGTCAAAAGACAAAGTGTATGTTCGGAAGTTTCGGATTGAATGGTATTCGGAGTGTAAGTGATTGTGTGGATGTGTTTATTTAAAAAAACTTTTTTGTATGCCGTGTTTAATTGCGAGTGTAAAATCGGGCGTGTGTGTGTATCTGTACCTATCATTAAGTCCACGAGCCGAACTAATATTTCTATTTTTTATAAAATCTAAATGAAAATCCTTCTCGCCAATGTCAGTTTTTGAACCTTATATAAGCATTATATCCATATGCGCATGCGTCTGACTGTTGAAAACTGTTTTGGATTCTACTAGGAACAAAGTTATTGATGCACTGAGTGCGCATTCAGTGTATCTCCATCCTTCGCCCGTTTGTTTAACCCTCGGGGGGTAGTCATCGTCGCACCCTGGGGGTGGGTTTTTGGGAGTATCGTTGTAGCTATAAGGATACACGCATCAGCTATCGAGCCAACTAGGTGGACGGTGCTGGGAAGGGTATACGTAAGGATAGAGTTATCGNGCCGGCTAGGGTCCTTTCTTCTGGCGCTCTTCTTGCTTCGCCGGCTTGTCCTTATAAACCCCGGGAGTGGTGTCACGTTTATGTGTGGTATAGTTGGGTAGGATAGTGCGGCTATGCAGCCTCTGGGATGCGCTTTGCTAAGGTGGCCCTTAGACTAGCGCGGGAGGGGAGGGGTAAGGAGGGTATGGGGTGTGTGTATGTGTATGTGTGTGTGTCGTTCCCTTCGTTTCTTGATCCTGGTGGTCTCTGAAACAGAAAAGGTTTGCGGCCAGGGGGGATGTTGTTGAGGTGGTCACCCAGGGTCAAAAAGTTGGTGTCTGTCCACTCACAGCTTCACTCCTAGATTAGAGAAGTGGCTTCACTTCACTACACAAAGTACGTCCGCACAGCTCGTCTGCAGTTCAGTGCGAACAGCCGAGCTGAGCGGACGTG
>NW_019422262.1:0-4153 GCF_000390285.2 Anoplophora glabripennis | reverse complement strand
CTCGTAGGTCTTTAAACTTTCATTTATAGTCTTTCCGAACTCAATTGAAGAATCAAGAGGTTGGCAGTATGTACCAGGTTTGGTTGCTGACGCAGCAACTTGGCATTGAAATATTTGAAAAACTTGTTCCCATATTTATTTAGCCATACCTATATACATGTCTGGTTGAACTAAATGTGGAGGTGGTAGAAATGTATATGCCCAGTTGAATGCGCGCGTGGGCAAACTGTGTATAACACAGCGCACTGGGCGACTGGGCAATAAATTTCAGATGTTGACAAGTGGTTGAGAAATTGTCTAGGAGTGCAGTGCAGCAATGCGGAATTTGGTGTGATTTAGGTAATTTTAATTTATTATATTTACATATTTATCTTATATACATAGGGTGGCCGCAAAAAAAAATTATTTTTTTTCGAGTATCATGTTTTAAGAGCCCCCTCAAAAAATCAGCCCAAAAAAAATTTTTTTAGAAATCGCTCAAGATTTTTAAAAATTTCCAAAATCGTAAAAAATTGATTTTTTTTTCTGGTTATTTTATCATTTTCTGGGTTGAAAAAAATCTCGATTCTGAAAATTTCAAATCGATATTTTAATTTCTAAAGGTCACTCATAATTATTTTAACTTGAAAAGTAGTGTACCTAAAATAAATATCAACGAACTAATAATTTTTTTATTGAATTTGATGAACAAATGAATAGAAATAAATCACGAGACACTTAAAAAATTTCTCGAGGCAAAATTTACTACCGCAGTGTATCAAANACGAAAAAAAATATGGAATCGTTTTTTTTTGGGCCACCCTAATACATATAGCACGAAATAAATTGCCTGAAGTTATTTATTTGTGGCATAGATTTTTCTTTATTTATTGGGTACTTTTCTATCTGTGACAAAATTAAAAAATTAATGGTATAAACCATTGCGCCAAAAGGACCAGTCATGGGTTGTTTTTGTGAAAATAATTTTGCCTAACCAAAAATCTCACTGCAAAAAAGCGGACAAATACAAAATACACTTAACTATAGGTATATCGCAAGCTTTAAAAAGTTAACGTTTGAAAAATCTATGTTTTCGTCTTCCGAACTTGAAATCACTTTTCTTTTTTGATTATTTTTTTACAACTTAAATTTATTGTTTGAACACGTTTTGATTCGATTCTAAAAAAAGGTCCACGCAGTGACCGATTTACCGATATGACAAAGATGATATTAGATTTATTTTTCTGGGGTGGGCCATGCTCCCCCCTAGCCCATGACTTCATTTTTCAGAATTTGTAACCAACAAAGATCCAAGGTCACAGCAGAATAATTTGAAACATCTTTCGCCGTTCAACAAAATAGTCGTGTTCCATTTTAGCAGTATTATTTTTATTCTCCTAAATTTTGGTCGATTCCCACAATCCCACAATGGAGATACGTTTGGTATAAAAAACAGTAGGTGTCATATGCGTGCACCGAAAAAATTTAGGAGGGGCAACGGATACTATAACCCTATTTCCTAAAAATATGATAAAATTTTGTATCTAAATCGTTCATATAATGAAGATATACAAAAATCTTCCAAATATTATCAGCCCCCAACTGAAAATATGTCATTTTTGAATGAAAAAAAAATGGGTGGATTTTCATCTACATCACTTTTGAAGCAGTTGCAAGTTTTAAAAACTACCAAAATATGTCAGTTGAAAACAAAAGCTCACATCACAAAAATAATAAAAATCGATTATTATGCATTAGGGTTATTTAAAAAATTCAAAAATTTTCCAGAAACCTTGGGGCCATCTAGCGGTCAAAGTAAGCGATTGCAGATACAAGTGAATTAGAGCAAATGGGCTTATTTTGCGTCCAGGAATGTATGGCCTTCCTTTGTACACGTACTTATGGAACGACCCGTATAGATGTACACTCACCGGGATAGTGATAGAAATAAATCGCACAGGAAACGTAGGAACATGCAAATTTACGTAATATATTTACAATAATAATAAACATCCCCGCGAAAGCCCGATAAAATTTTTAATTATTTATTGGCATTACCGGACCTATTTCTGGAGTCCGGTGTTTAATTTTTTAATAGTTTACGACTTTGGGAAGACTACTTAATGGTTTTGTTTGCTTTTAAAAGTGGATCTCAATTATGCCGTTCGAGCACATAGTGGGATGTAGGAGTACATTACATTACACATGCAGTCCGGGAAGATATATTGCCAGCAGAAAAAATAAATCAGTGATGTGTAAATGTTTCTTCTAAAAACTTTCTAAATATATCGGCAGTGTTTCACTAAACCGCATAATGGATGGCTAAGAATAGACCTTTATTAATAATTTTGGAACAATTGTCGGAAGCTTTCTCACCAAATAATTTAATCGACACGACTGATAACTGAAGGCCTCAGTACTGATTTCGTGACGTCACAAATGCAGGCAATATATCACACACGTGTTACTGGGAAGAATAATGGAAGAAAATGGTGTTTTTCTCGTTGGTGAGTCATAAATTGTAAACCTGTTTTCTGAAAAATCACTAAAAGTCAGGTTGATTTTTATTTATGGTACAATTAAGGTATATCTACCTATTCAAGATTGAATAATTGATAGAAACTTTTCCAATTATTCGTAAATACTTGTAAATAACGAAAGTATAGACTAAACATATGTTAAGTAATGTAATACGTTTTGATCTATCTCGACGCACTAAAATATCTCGAAAATATCAAACCATTTAAAAAATTTGATGATGGTACTAATTAAATACTGCCAAATCCATGCAAAAATTTGGAAGTACTTCGAAACGTCCGAAAATTTCGAAAACTCACATCTGTCGAAATTACTGTTGACTGTAAGCCAGATGTCACTAACAGGAGATCAGAAATAAATGACTGAGGGTCATTTATGACTTATGATTTCTCAAAAGTCAATGATTGAAGGTCAAAGGTTAGTGAGCTTAGGGCAAATGTTCTCGAATAATTTAATTATTGTTATTTCACCTACGACAACTGCAATTTTCTTATTCCTTTGAATAATCAAGCAAATAATATTATTTTTTAACGAATTAGACTTTTTTGAAGAAAAATGTATCTACTTTTTTTTCGAATTCTGTGTAGTTTAGTCAAAAATGATAATTTTTTAAATAATGTATGGCTCAGAACAGTAACATTTTTTAAAACATTTTTACATAGTAGGCATCTTTCATAGTGACAGTTTCATTGTAATGATACTAATGATTGTCACTTTCGCTTCCAATGATTTAAATTCTTGTTTCTTTATTTTCTTAGTTGTGATCTCTGTGCTCAACTTTGCATTTCATTCGACTTTTTTACAACCATGAACCATCATGCTTTTACTAACCGTGAATATGCCGATATGCATTTTATTTATGGTTTCTGTAATGGAAATAATCTGTCGGCTCAAAGAGTATCGGCAACGTTTTCCTGATAGAAGGCAACCCTCTGCAAGATTGTTTCGGAAAACATTATTTAAAAAATAATTATTTCGGACTAAACTACGCAGAATACGAAAAAAAGTAGACATTTTTTCTTCAAAAAAGTCTAATTTATTAAGAAATAATGTTTGCTTGATAATTCAAAGGAATAAAAAAAATTCGAAAAATTTCTGTTAAGAGTAATTACAAAATTATTCTTATTTATATCCGATTTTGATGAAACTTATGATAGTTAAAGACCCTTATGGTATGATTATTACCTACAATTTTGATTCCGTNGGCAATATATCACACACGTGTTACTGGGAAGAATAATGGAAGAAAATGGTGTTTTTCTCGTTGGTGAGTCATAAATTGTAAACCTGTTTTCTGAAAAATCACTAAAAGTCAGGTTGATTTTTATTTATGGTACAATTAAGGTATATCTACCTATTCAAGATTGAATAATTGATAGAAACTTTTCCAATTATTCGTAAATACTTGTAAATAACGAAAGTATAGACTAAACATATGTTAAGTAATGTAATACGTTTTGATCTATCTCGACGCACTAAAATATCTCGAAAATATCAAACCATTTAAAAAATTTGATGATGGTACTAATTAAATACTGCCAAATCCATGCAAAAATTTGGAAGTACTTCGAAACGTCCGAAAATTTCGAAAACTCACATCTGTCGAAATTACTGTTGACTGTAAGCCAGATGTCAC
>NW_019422261.1:2918-4184 GCF_000390285.2 Anoplophora glabripennis | reverse complement strand
GAAAAATATATGCCCTTGAGCATAAAGCAATGGAAGCTAAACATACAAAGAATTATTATCATGAAACATCTATAACCATCGCAATCATAAGATTATATAGAACAATTAACAACAAAGTACTCAAAGAATATTACCTGCTAACTAATAACACTTGAAACAATTAACTTTTCACTACTTTAACACACTGCCCGCCGATCGTCTTACTACCGATCTCCACACTGTTCGCACTTCAACTTGAATTCTAATTTTCGGTTCGAAATTTCGAAAACTGCTTTCTGGAGGAGTTTGTTGATACTATGATGATTTAAGATTGGGATTCATCGAGTCAAAATACTATTGGACACACTGATCTGGTCCACAGCCAAACCNCGGTTCGAAATTTCGAAAACTGCTTTCTGGAGGAGTTTGTTGATACTATGATGATTTAAGATTGGGATTCATCGAGTCAAAATACTATTGGACACACTGATCTGGTCCACAGCCAAACCCACTTTAATAAGTGGCATTTATAAAAAATCATTATAGTTTTACAATTATTACTGAAAAATTTACCATTTCTTACAAGAATTTGCATGGTCGATGAGAAGTTATAAAACACACTCAGGCATGTAAAAAGTATCTGCAAATATTGCACTCAGGCGGTTTTAAAAAATACTCGTTTAATAAGTACAAAATATGTATTTCTAAATATAATTTGTATGCATTTAATCTTTTAATTTTTTTGTTAACTTCTGTTCCCCAAAAATTTCCGTTAGCTAATTTGTCAACCAATTGTACATTTTTTTATCGAAAGAGATTATAAAGCGATTAAAAAATTGAAATAACTTTTTTTATTTATGTTATATTCAGACATCGGAAACTTTGTGGTGACAATAAAATAATTAAACAGTAGTAATCACAATACACAATGCTACTTACTGCCATAAAAACACGAGCCACACACTCAGTGCAGGAATGAGGGAAACCTGGAAAACCTCATTAATTAGGGGGGTGGTCAAATGCCAACCGGTTAAAGGGGATTATTATTGTAAATACTATTCTCTATTATAGTTATTATTTCTGTACTTCTATATTTAATTAGCTTTAGGTATTTTGTGGACATTGTTTTGGGCTATAAAGCCTGTGTTTGTCCCCTTCTCTGTAAATAAATAAATAAATAAATAAATATTACAATATATTTTCAAGGTAAGCAAATATTCATTCGAGGTTTATCATGGTAAATTCAAATATTAAATTATTGTAAAAAGGCGACAAGAGTTCACAGTG
>NW_019422261.1:0-1423 GCF_000390285.2 Anoplophora glabripennis | reverse complement strand
ATCTAAAAGTACAAGGCTCCCTCCTTCGAATGCCGTTGAGTTTGCTCAAATATTTTTTTTTTTTTTTCGTTGAGATATCACATGTTAAAATTTTTAAGTTTCTCAGTTTCTTAATATGCGAAAATCTACTAAGGATCCCTTAGACGTCAAGCAGCCGATTGTAATTCAGAAACTTCATACCCATACGGTTTGTGGGTTTGGAGTTGGTGGGCTCGGTGTTTGTAAGCTTGGAGTTTGAAATTTTGGGTTTTGTGAGATTGGAGTTTGTGGGTTTAGGGATTGTGGGTTTGGGGTTTGTGGGTTTTTGGATTTGGGGTTTGTGAGTTTGAGTTCGTATGTATTGAAGGTTTCTGAGTATGAAGTTTCTGAACTGCAATCAACTGTTCGCATATTATGAAACTGATAAACTTAGAAATTTCAACATGCGATATCTCAACGAAAAAAAAAAGATATTTGAGCAAACTCAACGGCATTCGAAAGAGGGAGCATTGTACTTTTAAATTATATGTATTTTTTTGAAAAAAAAATAGATGGCATTACTACATAACCTCAAATATGACGAAAAACAGTGTTTTTTGCACTTTTAGGTTAGGATATTTCAAAAACCTGATGTGATAGAGCAATTCTGCGACCAGATTCGGATTCAGCGCACCAAAATCCTTCGGGAATGCATACTAGTGTGTCTGCTTCTTGACCCTTGTTGACCTGTGTTATCTATCATTACACTACATCAGTTATTTCAGTATTTGTTAACTTAAGTAAAAATCAAACTATTACTGTTTCCAAGATGATAAATAATGTGCAAATATCTATTACTACTATAATTTTATGAGTGTTAAAGTTCTAGTATAATTTTTTCTACTTACTCCAAAAAAATGAACATGAAAATTAACTTGTTTTTGAAGCAACACAGGACTCGAATTGTTTACGGGGTCTAGTAGATAAATGTACCAACACTATAACCTAACACATTATTCGAATGTATTTAAAACTTCTCCTAAAAATGTGGTTTTATGTACAAGACCCTTTGATTTAATATTAATGTTAACTTTACTGAGAAAATCTTTCATTTTATTACAATAAACAATTACTATAAAATCATGTATAAAATTAAAGCGACACTCAATACTCTTCGGCAGACCAAGATTTGGATAAACTCCCATAAATATACGAGGTCTGTTAAAAAAATAATCGCACTTTATTTTTTAAACTTTATTATTAATTTTACACATTATTTATTATTATCTCCTTCAAAGTACTTCCCTCGCCTACTCACACACTTTTCCCGGCGGTGTTGCCATTTCGCGAAGCAGTCTTGGATAGCTTGATTTGAAATGAATTTTAAAGTCTGTGATGAATTTCTTTCATAGTTCCACGCAAAATTTTACATTGCATCGTTGTTCCAGAAAATCTCAAATTTAAA
>NW_019422260.1:2784-4171 GCF_000390285.2 Anoplophora glabripennis | reverse complement strand
GTTGTTTACTGTTACTTTATGTAATTAATTGGAGACTCCTTAGCACCATAAGTATTTGATATCCTACCGAATCTATTGTGTTAGGGAATAAGTAATGTCTGCTTTTTTTTCAAATTTACGATATTTTATTTTTAACTTTACAATTATATCAATAGGCTAATCAGTGATGTATTCCCCATCATTGTTTATGACCTCCTCCCAATGTTCGGCAAGTTTCTCGATGCATCATCGTCTGTAAAAATTCTTCGGTTTTGATTCGAAAAGCTCATTCAAGCAAACTCTTAACCCGCTGTCGTTTTTAAATAGACCAAGCAAATTAAATTTTTACTCGAAAAAAGTTCTATCCGCTGGATTATTGTAAAGTTGACTAAAGGAACATAATACAAGACATCTCTCGTCTCGTGAGTCAAAAACTTTTATTAGCTAACTTTTCTATTTAAACAAATAAGTGGGGAAAACAGTTTTTTCACTTTGCAGGCAAAACCATCAATTTTAGCGAAAAGTGACTCTCAGACAGCTTATAGGGTGTAAAATTATCTACAAAATGAGACTTGTTAAATTAAAATCGGTTAATAAACAAAAAAGTTATTGCAAAAAAACAAGAAAAGTGCCCATTTTTTCATTTGTTTATAACTATCGCATTTATTGTTAAAATTTTATAAAACCTATGACAAGTTGAGGGTTTTGTCATACTTTAAAAGTGTGCCAAAACTGGACGCTGTAGGTGCAATAGTTTTCGCACACAATTCTATTTATTTATAGCGGAGGCTCCAAAAGTTATGAACTTTAAGCCTCTGTACAGACGTTAATTTTCAATCAAACATGATTCTGAAAGCGTCATTGTAATCTTAAAGACGCAATTAAGCGGCCTATTAAAAAATATCACCGTTTTTTGACATTAACATTCTCAAATTGTGCATTAAAAAACCGTGCGCTTTTCGCTTATAAACAATTTGAATAACAATGTTGCTATTTATGCTATCTCACCGAAAATAGATGCAATGGAGAGCTGGCAAAAAAATACAGTTTTAAAATAAAAAAGTACTCTCTACGACCAACAGGAGCCAAAATAAGAATTTAAAAAAAATCGTAGCGCAATTGTTCATAAATATTAAGACTTGAATTTTTCGCAAAATAAAATTTACGACGTAAACTACGATTTCCCGTGAATTGCATTGAAAAGTGTGGGAAATTAACGACTCACGAGCCCTTTAAAGAGTAGGTACTCGCTAAGTAAACTATCCGGCGGCCGGCGGCGTGGTGGTGGGGGAAGCTCGTCCAAGCGGTCGCGCGGGCGAAAAAAGTTAAATCCAAAGTTCAAATAAGTGCGCGCTGTAAATTTTGCAATATCTCGGCTTCTATTCATCGTAGAAACTTATTTTTTTTT
>NW_019422260.1:0-2412 GCF_000390285.2 Anoplophora glabripennis | reverse complement strand
TTATTCAAATTGTTTATAAGCGAAAAACGCACGGTTTTTTAATGCACAATTTGAGAATGTTAATGTCAAAAAAGCGGCGATATTTTTTAATAGGTCGCTTAATTGCGTCTTTAAGACTACAATGACGCTTTCAGAATCATGTTTGATTGAAAATTAAGGCCTGTACAGAGGCATAAAGTTCATAACTTTTGGAGCCTCCGCTATAAACAAATAGAATTGTGCGAAAACTATTGCACCTACAGCGCCCACTTTTGGCACACTTTTAAAGTATGATAAAACCCTCAACTTGTCATAGGTTTTATAAAATTTTAACAATAAATGCGATAGTTATAAACAAATTAAAAAATGGGCACTTTTCTTGTTTTTTTGCAATAACTTTTTTGTTTATTAACCGATTTTAATTTAACCCGTCTCATTTTGTAGATAATTTTACACCCTATAAGCTGTCTGAGAGTCACTTTTCGCTAAAATTGATGGTTTTCCCTGCAAAGTGAAAAACTGGTTTCCTCACTTATTTGTTTAAATAGAAAAGTTAGCTAATAAAAGTTTTTGACTCACGAGACGAGAGATATCTTGTTTTATGTTTCTTTAGACAATTTTACAATAATCTAGCGGATAGGACTTTTTTCGAGTTTCTCTTTTATTTTCGCTAATTTTCCTGGTGTAAAAAGAAACACCGCGTAAGGAGTTTGATAAAGAGCGGAAGAGGTGAAAATCAGAAGGCGCGAGATCGGGAAATTAAGGTGAGCGGGGCAGAACTTCCTAATCCAACTCCCGCATGGCCGTTTTGGTCGTATTGGCGATATGTCATGTTGCAAAAAAATGTCGTATAGCCGAGCAGTCCTTTTTGCTGAATAGCAGCATGGAGTGGCTGTAGTTGTTGGACATAGAGTTCTGCGTTGACGGTTTGATTGTTTGGTAAAAGTTCGTAATAAAGAATCCCTTTCCAATCCCACCAGACGCATAACATTGTCTTTCGAGGATGGTCTGGTCTTGTTCGCGGAGTTGCTTGTTTTTTGGGGGGTTTAACCATTCTTTTCGATGTTACAAGTTCACGTACAGACACCATTTTTCATCACCAGTGACAATACGATGAAGAAAACTTTCCTCATGAACACGTGTTGAAAAAAGAAAATCTAAAAACCACCTTCTAAAATATGAGGGTGGTGAAGCTCAAAGAACACATTGTATTATGTGCAAAAGAAAGTGTATCTACTCTTTTTTCTAATCCATAGGGGTGCATTTAAATAAAGGAGATCAAATGCTACCGGATAATCTTGAGGCCAAAATATGATAATTAGAATTAGTGCACGTGCATAGTCTAACAGAGCCGGCGTGGGGGTCGGTGGCCTTCACAGCTGACTCACGTTTTGAACTGTTCAACTGTTCAGTTATTTACGGAATCTTGTAGTAGTTGATGTCGCATCGATACCTTTCATTTTTTATGTCTGCTGTAGATTATATTCGCTGTGTGTATTTAAATAACTATTTATGAATAGTAACATAATTTACATTAACAACTATTAGTTGGGGGGAAAAGTGAAGTAAAATGCCAAAAGAGAGAAATGTGGTTTGACAGTGATCCCGAAGGTTACATATTACAGGGACATTATAAATTCTTGTTACAAAAATAAAGTGACATGACATTTGAAGAGCCATGCTTCATCCAGCGTTGAAGACTGTATTTTTCTATGAACTTTCTTTCAAGCAATTCCATTAAACAAATTGAGAACCCCAAGTTCCGTAATTCCGCAAATTGGAATCACATAGACTATCCCTAAATGAACAATTTGATACAATGGATGATGTACAAAAAAATATATACGATGCCAATAATATACGCCCAGTCAGTAGTACAAAAAAAGAAAAAATGCAAGGAGAGTTGGAAAAAATCCAGGATACACCATTTTGAAAAACATATGTAAAGTTTTATCTGGTACATATTAGGAGTCACCAGCAAATACAATAATATATAGTTCATGCATCAACAATTTCTCATACTGTCCCTTGTCAACCGTAGACGTTGAATGGTCATTTTCCCTACACCAGTTAACATTAAGAGATAAACGTCGCCATTTCACTAAAGAAAATATAGAAAAGCACGTAGTAATATGTTTTAATTCCTTCCAATATACCACGGAAACCTTGTCTCAGCACTAAGGTTTATCGGGTACCTAAGCGGTGTCATTTAAATTTATATAGGTATTTTATCCTCTACTTAACTTTGCTCTTTGGTTGCTTGTTGCGACATATTTTCTTAATATTTTCATTCGTAATCTGACTACGGTCCTGTTAAACTCCGCGCCGCACTAAGCCTAATGATAACTGTAATTAATTACAAAGAAGTGAATTTTTTTGTTATATTTAATCATCTTGAAGGGTGTTTGGCGTAGATTAAGGTGGCCATATTCC
>NW_019422259.1:0-4137 GCF_000390285.2 Anoplophora glabripennis | reverse complement strand
TATCGTGTTGTATCCTAGTGTGAACTTGTTTCTGGTACATTTTTATAAATTAAATAGAAAAGTTATTTCTACTAAGGGATCGTCCATTAATCACGTGAGGTTTTTAGGTCACTTTTTTAAAACCCACCCCCCTGGTGATACGTGGTGAGATTGTAAACTAGCCCCCCCCCATCTAACATCACATGTAATTTTTTTTGTTAAAAAAAACCTCAATATTTTCAGAATATTTGTGTACCACTTTGCGGATGTGATGTAGACTTTTGTGCAAATAAACTAAAAAAATTTTTAAGTGAAGATTGCAACTAACATTTATACAGATGTCAAGTAACAATTTTGTATTCAATTAATAAAATATAAATTAATGTACTGTAAATAACTAATAAAACATTATATAACTTATAAATAGTTGAATAACGTAGTTTTTCATTGATTTTCCAAACATGTACCCGACATTACTATTGTTTAGTTTTTCTTTACCAATAAGTTTTTGTAATTAATATTCTAACTAAATTATCAAATTGTTTTTCAGGACTGATTAAAAAAAATTAAGTTAATTGATTTAGTCGAGTATACGGTATATTCCAATAAAATATATAACATTTAATTTAAAGTAGCAATAGTTTGATTTTGAATAATTCACTTTCTTATTAACATTTTTTATTAAATAGTTTATTAATATCAAAAAACAACAAACCTACCGGTCAATATTGAGCGATACAAGCAGATCCTTAGTTGTAGGCGTAGAGTATATAGGGCTGGAAAATGCACACGGTGTATCTGCCCTTACATGAGAGCGACAAAGTAAAGTAAAGAAATCCGTGCGATAGACAAGAATGGCTATAGTGAAGACGTTTCATAATCTGAATAGTCACCGCCCGTTTCGGGTTAGAAGTGGGAGTGACTATTCAGATTATGAAACGTCTTCAATGTAACCATCCTTGTCTATCGCACGGATTTCTATTCTATGACTTACTTTATCGCTCTTACGTAACGGCCGATGTACCATGGGAACTTTCCGAACCTGTATACTTCGAGTGAGTGCGAGAGAGACGCAATATACGGAGGCGGCCAAGAGCGGCCTAGCGGGAGCGATGATACAGCCTTGACTAATAATAATTTGTTGGACTTGTCGTTTTTTACTGACGAAGCATGGTTTCACATGTCAGCATTTGATGGCTCAGGAGAGCTGATCTTTCGCTGGGAGGAATTACACTATTCCAGAATCCAGAACCGTGAACTGTCAGCTGTAACGTTGTCTTTTTTTTTCATTGGCAACACTTTACCGCACAAATGGCGCAAAATTCAAATCTTGCGTGAGTTTTGGGACACCCGATATACACTACCTTACACCTTACGTGAACTCGTTGAACCTCTTCCACAAAGATGAATCGCAGAACGGAAATTTCGATTTTGTGTAGTGTAAGTAATATTTTCAGGCCATTTATATATTAGACAAAGTTATTTTCATAGAATCCTAATAGTAGGCACCACACTCAAATTATTTCGTTGCAACAAATTACTTAAAAAAATTACTGACGAATAGATACTCAAATTATAATGACATTAATTGAATATTAAATCGTAACGACATCAACGCCAATTGTCAGAAAAATCAAGGAATTGTAAACACAGATAACTAATTTAGAGGCAATAGAAACTCGAGAAACCTATGAGCCCCGATAAATAACTCTGTGACAACTTACATTCTGTAGAGAAAATTGCCCTGAATGATGTCAACATTTGTCCAATGAAACTTTACCAAACTTTGAGATGAAGAGGAAAAGTTTCCCGGAAGTTATATAGACAGAAATAAACAATATTCATCATATCCAGGAGTTTAGGTAAGTTGCAATTTCAAATATACAGACGTTCTCCACTGTTTTTACTCATATCGTCGCAAGCAAATTATAAGTTTTATCACAGATTTCTCCTGGCATCTTCACCAATGAAGGTTATAATGCTAGGTATATAAAGGGTCTTGTAGAATTGCTGTCAGAAATAGAGGAGTATTTTAGAAATATATAAAAAAAAGTCAGTGGCGTAGTTATTAGTGTACAGTGTGCAAACAGGGTACTTCTAAAATATGTCGTTAATGGTGAATCAAGAGAGAAGAAACAGCAAAGTTAAATAAAACGTTCCCTATGAACAAGAGTTCAAAAGCCTTAGTAAAAAATTTAGAAGATACAAAAGCTATACAAATCCTTGAAATTAGGAAAAAATAGGTTTTGCGCCAATCTTCACAGGAAACATTTTGTTTCAAAATCAGTAACTTGAAACTACGTATATTTTAAACCCTTTTGTGGCTTCAGTAATTTTAAATTTGTATTTTCTTCTTAAAATTGTTCTGATTCACTGACAAAGCTCCGAATGTATAATAAGTACCTGTATTAAAATGAATGTGTGTGCAAACAACGTTATTATTAATAAAAAAAATACACAAAAGTGAAGTACTTACAAAAAACGCAAATATACACGGTCATCGTTAGATTTGTCTATAACCTCACTGGCTTCGACAGTATGGGAAAAGCATATGATATGGTATATGATTCATGCATTAATTTTTCACAAATAACACAGATCAACAAGGGTCAAGAAGCAGACACACTAATATGCATTCCCGAAGGATTTTGGTGCACTGAATCCGAATCTGGCCGCAGAATTGCTCTATCACGTCAGGTTTTTGAGATATCCTAACCTAAAAAACACTGTTTTTCGTCATATTTGAGGTTTTTTTCGTTGAGATATCACATGTTGAAACTAAGTTTATCAGTTTGTAATATGCGAAAATCTATTAAGGATCACTTAGACGTGAAACAGTTGATTGCAGTTCAGAAACTTCATACTCAGAAACCTTCAATACATACGAACTTAAACTCACAAACTCCAAATCCACAAACCCACAAACTTCAAACCCACAATCCCTAAACCTACAAACCCCAATCCCACAAAACCCGAATCTACAAACTCCAAGCTTACAAACCCCAAACCCACCAACTCCAAACCCACAAACCGTATGGGTATTCTTCGAATTTGTTCTACCCTGTACAAATTCCTTGTTACGGAAAGAAGGCTCGCACGTTTCAGCCACGTAAAAACATCTCCCGACCTCGCCCTCGTTTCCTCCCCCGTATCGAAAACAGTGCAAAGGGCGCACGGCCAACATGGCGGCGCGCAGTTTTCTATTACGCTTAATTAACGGACATGGTGACATTGCGGCGAGGCCAGACCCCGGGGAGCGAACACGGAGCGGTCCATCGTCTCGGAGCGCGTAACAGTGTCCGAATCCGCGGGGAACTGCAGGCGTTGTCCGGGCCTGTGGCGGCCGTACATCACTTTGACCGAGGCCTACCAAGCCGTCCCGCTAGGAGTGCCACCCACGAACGGGATATGGTGTTTCCATCCCGCAGACGTGACATCCAGTCGCACTCTAATACAACTTAACTGAGACGTAAACGGTCGTGAGGCACATTAATCTTTTTGGAGTCGTGTATGAAAAGAACCGGCATAATTGACTACTTGAAACTAACAGGAAGCATTAGTTTTTCGAAAATATCAAACGTTATTATTATACGTGGTCGCTGATATCTATGGAAACGGTCGATTATCTCCTAATAGTCTAGGAGCCAGATAGGGTTCCGTGGCCAATCAGAGTGCCACGGCTGCAAACAACTTATTCCTAAGTATTTTAACCTCCTGAATCTAAAAACTCGGTCGCAAAGTATGAAAGTGATCAGTTTAATTGTTATTAACAAATTAAATGTTTAAATGTATGTAAAAAATTTATTTTTATAGCTAGTACATTTGTTTATGAGTTAATAGTTACGTTTTCTCATAACATTTTTTTTTTTGAAAATTAAAAACACATTAATTTGCTTTTGGCTTCGTCTTCTGTCACCACAATCCTATGATCATTAAAACTTCAAAACGCTTGGTTTCACTTCACCATTTTTGCGAAAAAATTATTAACACAAAATGTATTTTTGATATGTATTGTCAAGATAATCACTATTAAACAAAAGAACGACGCGGCGTTGTTATGGACCCAGAAATCTTCAAAGGTAACTTGATGGACTAAAATATTTTTGTATAATTTATAAGTAAATGATTTCTCGAAAACGATCAATAGAGTACAAGATG
>NW_019422258.1:0-4919 GCF_000390285.2 Anoplophora glabripennis | reverse complement strand
ATTTTTTAATAGCTTTCCCTATACCTAAGTTGCGTAGTTTTTGCAGAAAAAACATTTTTATGTAAAATATCGGATTTGCGCCCGTTCCTTTGTCGGGAAAAATATTGTAAGGGTATTTATTTTAAGTTAGCTTGCGACTATGAGTAATCTTTTTACAAAATTCTATTCATCCAAATTTTTTAATCTCCAATTTCGCTAATAACATTCCTAACTACGGTAACAGTGCTTGATTTTCAATTTAATACGGATGAAACTTCTTCAATATTTTATTTGTCAAGCTTTTGAAAACTCCAAGGTTACTACTAATTTCCTAGCNTTAACGTTAAGAAATAATTTCATCTCATTTTATAACAGTTAGCGCAAAAGTGGGATAGATAACATTTATTATATTTGCAAATAATTAATATTTTATTACGTGAAGTGAAAATATTCATTTTACGAAAATATCGTAAACGTTGCAACACCCAGTATTATTATCTCTAGTAAATATGTGGTTCTAGAAGCTTCCTGTTTAGATATTGCAATGATATAAAACTATTTCTCCAGACCTTCCACATTTGATTTTAATTCAGGCAATTATTAAATCTAGAATAAAGTTAATCTTTTGCACCTCTATTTATTTTAAGTTGAAGTGCAATATTTATTTTATTTATTTCCGAACTATTGTGCTTGCTGCTGTTGACAGACCCTGTATACATTACAAACTTATTAAAAAAGTGAAACACTTCGCTTTCGAGATGCATGAGAAAGTAGAAATGTCTTATTTCCATGAGAATAATCAGTTTCCACAAAAAGTAAAAATTTTGAACCTATACTTACACCGTGTCCACCTAGTGAACGTAAGTCTAATATCTAGTTTAATAAAAGATATAACTTAATTTTTTTTTCTACGGAGTTGACTACTTTCCCGAGCTGCACAAAATGAAAATATATTTGCATATACAGGGTGTTCAGTTTTTCCTGAACCTATATGGCATTATCGAATTCTACGTGAAAAATTAACGGGACTTTGTGTTATGATCCCTATTAAAATATTGATAGTTTTCGAGATAATCGACTTTTCATTTTTTTTCTTGTTTCGTCACTTCTTGTAATTGACATAATTATGATTGTATGACAGCTAGAAATTATTTTTTTTCAGGAATTGTAGAGTGAAGATGGCTCTTTCAAAAAACGTATCAAAAGTTGACCTGCGATATACAGGGGGCAAAAAAAATCGTGCCAAACCTGATAATTTAAAATTTGAAAAATCTCGACTTTTTCAAATAGAACACCCTGTGTTTTATGATTTCATTAGATGCCTTTCTGTAGACCCTACAATTTTTTAATAGCTTTCCCTATACCTAAGTTGCGTAGTTTTTGCAAAAAAAAACATTTTTATGTAAAATACCGGATTTGCGCCCGTTCCTTTGTCGGGAAAAATATTGTAAGGGTATTTATTTTAAGTTAGCTTGCGACTATGAGTATTCTTTTTTCAAAATTCTATTCATCCAAATTTTTTAATCTCCAATTTCACTAATAACTTTCCTAACTACGGTAACAGTGCTTGATTTTCAATATGATACGGATGAAACTTCTTCTTCAATATTTTATTTGTCAAGCTTTTGAAAACTCCAAGGTTACTACTAATTTCCTGGCACTAATATTTGGATTTTCAACAGCAGACGCCACAACTTTAAACTAAATATTATCGTTGTTACTTTCATGTCTCCTGGTAGTTTTCTCATAATTCGCATTTGCTGTTCATTCAAACCTTTCCTTCACATTTTCAAAACAGTGGGAATCTCTGTAAATTTGGATTATTTGCTTTGTAAATACGTGCTGCTAGCAAACATTTCCCATATTTTGCTAATTCTTAATCACTTGTAGCGATTTTATGGTTTTTTGATTTTATTTACAAATAAATGGTAACTTTCCATAAAGACTTATTTATTAAACTCAAATATCTAAATTTTTCAGTTATTAATTTTTATTTTAAATAGTGTAGCTAGACAACTAATAAATTTAATAAAAATAAATACCCTTACAATATTTTTCCCGACAAAGGAACGGGCGCAAATCCGGTATTTTACATAAAAATGTTTTTTTTGCAAAAACTACGCAACTTAGGTATAGGGAAAGCTATTAAAAAATTGTAGGGTCTACAGAAAGGCATCTAATGAAATCATAAAACACAGGGTGTTCTATTTGAAAAAGTCGAGATTTTTCAAATTTTAAATTTATCAGGTTTGACACGATTTTTTTTGCCCCCTGTATATCGCAGGTCAATTTTTGATACGTTTTTTGACTTCACTCTACAGTTCCTGAAAAAAAAAATAATTTGTAGCTATCATACAATCATAATTATGTCAACTACTAGAAGTGACGAAACATAAGAAAAAAAATGAAAAGTCGATTATCTCGAAAACTATCAATATTTTAATAGGGATCATAACACGAAAGTCCCGTTAATTTTTCACGTAAAATTCGATAATGACATAAAAATATAGGTTACCATTATGTTTCCACTATTTTGCGATCTTGATTAGTTATCCAAGTCAAGGTTTTAGTGGGATAAAGATCAATAAATAAAAGAACACTATATTTTAAATCATTGCCAACGTTTCGGTGTTATTTTACACCATCCTCAGGGCTCGAAATTTGAAGTGTCTTTTGTCCAACTTAACAGTTTTAAATATTAAGATGATATCTAGATACTTATACTATGAATTATAAATACACATATAAGTATCTAGATATCATCTTCTTAATATTTAGAGCTGTTAAGTTGGACAAAAGAAACTTCAAATTTCGAGCCCTGAGGATGGTGTAAAATAACACCGAAATATAGGTTTCCATTTAAAAAAATTAAGTTGGTATCTGCACAGGAAAAACTGAACACCCTTTATATGCAAATATATTTTCATTTTGTGCAGCTCGGGAAAGTAGCCAGCTTTGTAGAAAAAAAAATTAAGATATCTTTTATTAACCTAGATATTGGACTTCGCGCACTAGGTGGACACGGTGTATAATACAAAAAAAGATACACTAGTACCTTACCATCTTATTCCTTGCTCGTAGAAGTGCATTCTCAGATAAAGCGACGCTCTTATATAGGGTGTCCCAAAAGTAACACAGGAGTTGAATTGTGCGCCATTTTCGTTCCGAAGAGTTGGCAGTATTGTGCAGGATCACATGTTGTAGAAAATACCTTGCAATTAGACTAATTGTAAATGAAGCGCTATATGACAGATGAGCGAGTGAAGATTGTGAAAATTCGTTACAAGTACGAAGAGTGTGTAGCTGATATTGTGCGCAAATTACTGAAATTTTCGGTAGAAGGAACGACCTGAACAACTGTGGAAAGATTAGTTGCCAAATTTAAACAATTGCAGGCAATAAAAAAACAAGCAGGCCTCGTACTGATTGATGGGATGATTGGTCCGTTCTTGTGGCACTCCCTTTATAAATAAAGTTAACTTTAAAATGAAAATTTAAATATGTATCTTTAAATATTACTATACAGGGTGTCCCGGTACTTGATACAAAAAAGTCGCGTACAAATAGATGAGGTCAAAATAATATCAGTTCTTCATATTTTTTTTTTTTTCATACGGGCCTTTGTTAACAAGTTACAGTCCCTCAAAGATGAAAATTAAAAATTTATTTTTATTTACAATCTCTAAACTATTAACTTCAGCATGATGCAAATTTGGTGATCGATAACACATTCGTACAGCTTCATTATGCCCAGAACGCCAGGGACAGACTGTGCCCAATCCAGAATTTTCCCTGAAGGATTTGCCAACGATAATGCCCTCTTCGTTCAACTCGGTAAAATTAACAGTTTAGGAAATATTTGTGATTTTATGCCACACTGCACACCGACTGGCGCCTCCGCCATTAGGCATAGTCCGTCCCTGGCGTTCTAGGCATAATTCAGTTTCACTTGCATCAAAAACAAGCTGTGCGCATGTGTTATCGATCACCAAATTTGCATCATGATGAAGTTAACAGTTTAGACTGTAAATAAAAATAACTTTTTAATTTTCACCTTTGAGGGCCCGTAACTTGTTAACGAAGGCCCGTTTGAAAAAAAAACAAGTATCAAGTACCGGGGCACCCTGTATAATTCTTTGAATATGATAACAGCATCATGAAAGAAATCAGAATTATTGTTAATTACTTCACACGAACCACTCCAAATATAATTATTCCTATCTTTAGATAGGAATAGATAAGATGTAGATCGTTAATCTTAGAAATTATTAAAATAGGGTTAATAAATTTGCTTCCTTGCTTTATTAACTAATATCTACGCTTACATATCATTTTTTCTGTACGTATAATGTTTGCTGAATCAGTTTGGGTTTTATAATAATCATGATTTTTATCAGGTTCGTAATCTTTTAAAAACAACTAAAAGATGCTTCTAACATAAGAGATTAATAATATAAAAGTTAATATAAACTAAAGGCCAAGTAAATTTTGAGTCTTTGAACTGAGATCGACTGAAATATGTATTTATTCTGAGGACCTGATATCCAAGGAATGAAGATTAAGATTAAATCAGTACGCGTATTCGATGGCCATCGAAAAAATAAAAATGACAAAGTTGAGCATGTTTTATCACTTATCACTTGGTAGATACTATATAAAGTATAGAAAAAACTAAATGTTTAATATTAAATTTGGTGACACCTTGTGTGATTGATATTATAAACCTGAAAAGAAAAGAAAAAATGATTGTCGTGAAACCCTTGTTTATATTTTTTGTAATCTTGATCTCTTTGGTGAGTTAAAACAATTATAAATATGTACATTAACCATCCTTATTGTTAACAGATACAAAGTGTTATGTACCTACATTTTGATCTATGATTTGGTAATAATCATAAATAAAAATGAAATGAAACTGTTGTAATATTAACTGTGTTACA
>NW_019422257.1:0-4150 GCF_000390285.2 Anoplophora glabripennis | reverse complement strand
TTTTTGCGGAAATAAGAAATAAAAACCGAAAAATCAGAAAAAAACGGTTTTTCGCATTTTTCTCGGAAATTTTGAGGTTATGTTAAAAAGTGACCAACACAAAAGTTGTAGATTTTTGCATGATCTACATCTTTTGTATTGGATAATTTTTTGTTTGACGTCAACTTTCGCCAGAAATCCCAATGATGCAATTTTTCAAAACTTTTCAACCCCCCAAATCAACCCTCCGCCGCCCCTGCTCACGCATTTATTTTTTTTAGGTTTATTATAAGCCCCTTTACCATTTCCACTTATAAAAGTCGAGGTAACAATTTTTTTTTTCTTCAAGTGTAATTCGGTTGGACTATTATTCCTTACTTCCAAATACATTTGCCGAAAAATCTAGTGTCCTGTTCTTTGCAATGGAATAGTAATTTCAAAACAATAAATTTGAAAAAGATAGGCCACGATCAACATATTATTTAATCATTTCTTAAAATACAGTCGCGTTAAACAGCTCAACTTTTTAGAAATGCATTGCAGTAGATTTATTTATTTTTTCTTCTAATAAGAGATAAAAAAGTTAGTAAATGAATGGAGCATTTTAGACATATTTTTTAAAAGGAAGAAAATTAATGGAAAAGAGATTATAAGAAAAATGTCATAGGGATCGATTTTTAATTTTTTGGAGGGTCGTAACTTTTCAAGGGTGAGTTTTTCAAAAAATTTTATACCAAAATTTTCATTTTTTCGGTGTTATTTAGACAACCTGTATATGAGTGGAATTGTCCAAAAAACAATGATTTCAAATTAAAACAGAGCAAAAGTTTTAAGAATAATTGTAGAATTAAAGGAACAAAACAAGGAACAAAACTCTTTTGAAAAATATGACCATGAGTTTTTCAAATACAACAATATAACATTCCACTAGGTATCTACCATGTCTTCATATAGTGCCCATGTCACCACATAATCTTTTGGTGAAGATATTGGGCCAAATATAGCTTATCATATTAATCTGTCGATTGTTTATGCTCATTCATTCAAATTGCCCATGCAAACGTTGTAAGCTACTAGTAGTAGTTAGCACTTTAAAATCTGGTTGTATTACCTAAAATACCTAAAAATAAGTCGTTTAGGGAAATATTTTGGTCAGTATCACGACAAAGGTGGACAAAATAGTTTGGTCATACAAAGAAATAGGTACATAAAAATTGCAGTGAAGGTATTATTAATTACCTAATAATAAATAAATCCTCGTTGATACTATTTTGCGCTGTGCCAGGTCCGTTCGTTCTAAGAATATTTTGTAGCAAATAATGATATATTTCCTTAAAATTGTTATTTGAAAATATAATGTTGATTGAATAAACATATTTATTGTTTGCTCGCCACTATTTATTAGCCTACATCGGGAATTTGCATAGAGAAGAATATATGAGTGCAAATTTCTCTTCTTCACGTATTCTTTCCAAGTAAGGATTGCAAAGAAACGATTCCAAAGTAGCGGTTCCAAGGAATGGATTCAATGTAACAGTTCCAAAGAACGCTTTTAAGAAATTGTTTAATAGTAAGGGTTCCAGAGTAATGCTTCCTAGGAATAGTTCCGAGGAACAGTTAGAAAATCACGGTTCTAATGTAACATATCCGAGGAACGGTTTCAAAGGACCGGCTCCAAGGAACGGTTAGAAAGTAACAGTTCCAATTAACGGTTCCAAAAAATAACTCCAAAGTAACGGTTTCAAGAAAAGGTACCGATGGTACGGTTCTAAGGGGCAGTTTCAATGTAGCGGCACCAAATAACGATTTCGAAGTATCTATTCCAAGAATATTTCATGTCGTTTGTTGTTTTTGTCGTGTTCGTCGTTTGTCATTTCTTCTTTGTCTGTCTTTGGTATTATTTTATTCGTTTTTTTATTTATATACGGTGATCTACTATATTGTATACCGTTTCTTTTATCAATTCTACTGTTTTGTAATTTTTTTAAATAATTAATACTATGATACGTTTGATGCTCATAAATATTCTAACCTCGGAAAATTATATAAGATTTTCTCAGAATTTTCCTCAATTTTCTTTTCTATAAATCACTTTTGTTATTTAAAACTGAGTTGACCGTTATTTAGTTCCAAAACATTAATTTTCACATAATCTGTACATATTTCATTTACAAAATTTAAGGGAAAACTATTGGGAAAATCGAAACTTCGATCAACAATCCGTTTTCATCGCCTACTGAACTCAAAGTTTTAAATCCGTGACTGCTACGAAAACCGAAACATACAGATCTGCAAATAATGCCATTTTTCTCAAGAATGGTATTCTGTAGCCGACTTTCACAAGAGACATTTTTTTTAAATAAAACGACCTTTTCAATGTTGCTGTCCTTTTAAAAAAATACGACCACTGTAAAAGTTTTGGCCGCTAAAAAAGGGAGGTAACCGGAGAAAACTATCACCCAGTATATCGATTNAACCGGAGAAAACTATCACCCAGTATATCGATTTGACTAAAGCTTTAAGAAATAATACGCCATAATAGTCCAAATAAATATGCCAAATTTTAACGCGATCGGTGAAAGAATTATGAAGTTATTAATTAAATAATTTTTATTTTTGACAATTTTGAAGACCTGTAACTCAAAAACCAAACATTTTTTATTTAATTGTTTTTCGTAGATCGTATTTATTTATCGTCGTGAATATTCAATCAAACGTTGTCGGTGATATTTGGGGATACCCTGTATGTATCTACATCTCAAAACGCTATTAGTACAATCATTGAAGCTGAAAATCAGCTGTAACCTGCGAATTCTTTGAAACTGCATGGATTTGCATGAAAATTTAGAATAAGGCTCATCTTAGGCTCAAGTTCAAAAGTGACATAGCCCGATTGACGCTTTTTGTTTTTTAGGGGTAAAAACTACCCCTAAGTGAAATAAACAGAAAAAATTAAGTTTTAAGCATTTTATCAATAAAAATCTTGTTCAAGCACAAAGATTAAATATTGTTCCATATTCTCGAACATGTTTTATGATATATTTGATCTTTTCGACCCTTTATTTAACCCTTAAAAACTACACCTATGGAAAAAATAATTATACAAAATTACTTTTTAAAGATTTGGAGTGATTAAATCGTGCAATTATTTAAAATAAAAGTTACCTTAGAGCTAATAATAGAATTGTTCCCTTTCAACCCCTAAAAACCACCCCTGTATTATCAAAAATGATAAAATATTACTTTTTAAAAGCTTGGAATGCTTTAACGGTGCAATTATTTAAAATAAAAATTCCCTCATTGTTTATGAAAGAATTTGTATCTCATAACACTTTTCAACCCTTATAAATCACCCCTATGCTAAAAAATGATAAAAAATTATGTTTTAAATCTTGGAATGCTATAATTGTGCAATAATTTAAAATACAAATTCCCATATATTGTTTATTAAATAATATTTTACTTTTGCCATTTTCAACTCTTATTATACCAATATTAATGTAAAATATTTTTATTATAACCGAATTTTAAATATAATCAATCATAAAAAAATTGCTACGCTGCGTATAAATAATCACACTAAATTTTTTTACTTATTTTATTTGCATAGTATAATATAATATAATACATAAAAATGAGAAAGCCTATTTTGCTCCGAAAAAATGTCATTGGTTTTTTTACCATAACTCGGTTAATTTTGAAGCTATAGTATCCTACAAAAAAAAGCATTTTAAAGATAATTTCAAGAGCTGTAAGATCGTTTGCATATAAAACCTTTTAAGTCCTTCGTTTTTTAAAGGGAAAGGATCGAAGGGCTCGAGACAGGTCGTTTTTTCACTAAAATATATTTGTTGAAAAAAAGCTACATTTTTGTTGTGTATCATTTTTTACGCATTTTTTATAGTTTCAGAGTTATTATAACGAGCGTTCAAATAAAAACGTGGTCGAAGTTGGCTCTGACACATTGGACGTAGGGAGTAGATTATAGCGACCAACTTAACCTCATTTATCAACGAGTTGTACAGCAGCTGTCAGTTTCAATAACGTTAATGTCTATATAACTTTATTTTAAAGAGTAATCGTGATAACAATAACAAACAATTAAAGCAGCTGCTGAAAGTGTCCCCCTCCTTGTTCCAAGCACTTTTCACACCTGTTCCTCAAAGAATTA
>NW_019422256.1:0-4147 GCF_000390285.2 Anoplophora glabripennis | reverse complement strand
TCTTTCATAATGTAGCAAACTAAATTTATATGAGGTATCCAATATACAGGGTGATCCATTAACGTTACGCTGTATATAGGAAACTAGACGTGCTACGATTCAGGGGTAAAAAATCTATTAACAAATACGGCCAATAGAAATTGAGTTAAAGTATTTTCAAGTTTGCAACTTCACAGCTAGGGGGCGCAACTACTATATTGTTACAGAAAATTGTGGTTTTTCAAAATTTCGCTTATATAACCTAAGTTGAAAATACACTTTTTAGATACACTATTAAACCCCTCATAAGTTTAGTTTGAACTATTTGTTTGTTATTGCAATAGCAATGCCAGTATGAAGGACGCCATCTTGAAATTTTTAAATCGTCATAACTCTTCAAAATGCCTTAAGCGATTTCAATCAAAATGATAAATTTGCTAATTAAGTATACCATAAAGAACGCAGTACCCTCAAAAGGTAAATGTTTGGGCTGGCATTTTAGGCGACAATATTGTGGGTCCCTTTTTTATTGATGGTAACTTAAATGCTGTGAGATATTTGCATTTATTACAAAATAGTGTTGTACCAGCTGTACGAAATGTGTATGTAAATTTTGAGGAAATTTGGTTTCAGCAAGACGGATGTCCTGCACACAACGCAAGGCCAGTTTAAGATTATTTGGAATAAACTTTTCCTGAAAGGCTTATTTCCACAAGAGGTATCATACCTTGGCCTCCTCGATCTCCAGATCCGACATCCTGCGACTTCTTTTTATGGGGTCATTTAACGCAACTTCTCTACAATCCAATATATTTTATAAATGTGTTGTCTATTTATTCAATAATTCTTTTTGTTGGTGAATATTTGTTTCACAATTACTTGTTTTTTTTTTTAATGAAACTGTATCGATCGATAAATTTGTAAGTCGTCTATTATGTGGCAAACTAAAATTATACGAGAAATCCAATACGTCGCCTCATAAAATTTTATAAATTCCATGCCTNAAGATAGAAGTATAAAATGCACATTAGAGGCCCCAGATAAGGAATCGAGTGACCCTTCATCGAGGGAATGAATGATCTGATAAAGGACGAGGATCAGACGGAATCAACATGATGTTCTATGGCTATTCTGTTGTGGAGAATGAAGCGAGACATACGGGGTATAAGATTTTCTTTTAAGATGAAGTCGCATTAAAAATTAGCGGATAATTTTACTAAACAACGTTTTTGGAACTATACTATGAGTTTTTTGACATTCACCTTAAAATTTGTCTCACTATTTTTCAGACAACTTTGTTCATGTTACATGTTATTCATATTATATTATTATATCGATGGCAGTAGAATAAGTTGGTCAAAAAAAATACAATGAGATCACATTTAAAGGACATTTAAAGGAAATTGGTATTGGGCCAAAATCTCGAATCGATATTTAGGTCAACGCATAAAATCAGCTACAGCGAATGCCAAAACTAAAAGCCGTACACATAGACCTTAACTGTTGCTGGGATAAGTTTTCTGGGCGGTTATCAGAGAGAGCCAGATTGAAATAGATCAATTCTACCCTCCGTTGGACAGATAGCAGCCTGATTTCATTTCTGGAATCAAATAACTCCCCGATGCCCTTAAAATTTCATTACGTGACGTATACTTGCTTATATTTCAGACACAAACATCAAAAATATTTGCACGAGACACGTCACAGTTTTATTATATTAATCATCATTTTAAAATAGACCGCATTTTGTAGTTTTAAGCAGCCTATTAGTTGAAGTATTTTGTATGTTGTGAAAATAACTCGTAATATAAAATAAGAATCTCTTCGTAAAAGTAAAATATTCATTCCCAGCCCAGTGCCCTCAGTTCAAACAAACCGGCCCCCCTTTTGGCTCGACTGTACCTGAACAATTTGCATCGAGTAGCAATATAATGTCTAGTATTGTTTGAGTACAAGGAAAAAGCGTGGCTTTTAGAGATTGAAATCGTTTTAGAGAACTCCGCTTCGCTTTTCCAAACCTCTCTTTTACTCCTGCCACCCTTTCCGACTATTAAATAAATGTAATGCACTTCCAACGCACTGAATTTAGATGTGGGAGACTTATCGATATATTTTTTCGAACTGAATTTGCCTCTTACAAAGGTCGACGTTTAAAAATGACTATGTGGGACATTTCTAAAGGGTTTATCATAAAAGTACGTTATGTTCTAACATTTATTTTATTTTGCACCTAGATGTTTGGTGTCAAAGAACATTCTTTGACTCTGACATTTAATAAGAATTTTCAAAAAATGTTTTTCTTGAATTTGTTTGAATTAGCTTAATATCTTAATAAAGAGTAAAATATTGTTATATATTAAAGAAAAATATATTTCATTTTTAAACTTATATTGCACACAATGGTATTCTCTTAACTGAAGGTTACATTACTCTTTTTCTCAGTATTTTATATATTCGTTTAATAAATAAGTTAAAATTAATGATTATCATGCTTGTTTATAATTTCATAATAATAACTAAAAAGTATATATTTTGTAAATTTACAACTTTTGTAGATGTCACTTTTTAAGATAACCTCAAAATTTCCGAGAAAAATGCGAAAAGCAGGTTTTTTTCTTATTTTTCATTTTTATTTCTCATTTCCGCAAAAATAATTTAATATTGAAGAAACTTGGTGAAAGTATACCTTTCTGTGTCTTAAGCAACCACAATTTTTTTTGATAAAAGAATTAAGAAGTTTCCGAGATATTCATTTTTTCCTGTCTGAAACACTTTTTTTTCAAAAAAAATTCTATTTAGAAAAATTTTCGTACAGAGTATTGCCGGTGATAATTTTTTTCGTTTTGACATACTTTTTGGTGAAATATAAAATCTGTAATCACAATTCAAAAACATGCTCAAAAATGCAAAGTATATAAATAATGACTTGCAAGAATTAATTTTTCAATAATTGTTGATAATTTGTTTAAATTTGAAAAAAAAAAACAAAAACTGATTGTACCATTCAATTCTACGGAAAAAATACAAAAAGAAATGTCTCATTGTTTGACCCAAAACCTTATTTTTGTACGGTATCGCTATAAACACAACTATAATATTTTGTTCTGTATTGACTTTTATACTGTTATAACTTCCTCCAATAGATATTTTGAATGCGTTCAGAGCCGTACTCAGAAAAAAATTTAAATGATAGATGTTTATAGCAATAATGAACAAAAATAAAGTTTTGGGTCAAACAATTAGACAGTTTTTGTGTATTTTTTTCCGTAGAATTGAATGGTGTAATAATTTTTTGATTTTTTTTTAATTTATACAAATTATTAATAATTACTGAAAAATTCATTGCTGTAAGTCATTTTTTGTTTTTTTTTGCATTTTTGAGCATGTTTTTGAACTGTGATTACAATTTGTTTTAATTCACCAAAACTTTTTAGTATGTCAAAACGAAAAAAATTATCATCGGCAGAACTGTACGATGATTTTTCTAAGTAGAATTTTTCTTTGAAGAAAAAGTGTTTCAGACCGAAAAAAATTAATATCACGGAAACTTCATGATTTTAAGATACAGAAAGGTATACTTTCACCAAGTTTCGTCAAAATTAAATTATTCTTGCGGAAATGAGAAATAAAAAACGAAAAATAAGAAAAAAACCTCTTTTCTGCATTTTTCTCGGAAATTTTGAGGTTATCTTAAAAAGAGACTACTACAAAAGTTGTAGATTTTTGCATGATCTACAAGTTTTATGTTGGATACTTTTTTGTGTGACATCAACTTTCGCTAGAAATCCCAATGATACAACTTTTCACAACTTTTCAACCCCCCGAATCAACCCTACGTAACCCCTGCTCACGCATTTATTCTTTTAGGTTTATTATAAGCCCTTTTACCATTTCCACTTATAAAAATCTAGGTAACAATAATTTTTTTTTCTCCAAGTGTAATTTGGTTGGACTATTATGACAGTTTTTTTTTACACAATGGAGGGCCACAATAACCCAATAATTCTTTACAATACTAAAGTATTCCTTCCAAAAATCCGGTTTCAGAAATTCATGCCAACTCCCGATACTGCTGGGGCTGTAATAATGGGGCGAAGCACACAGGCGATAAGATCGATGAAAAGTGAAAAGCTTCAGAACCATCGCACAAGTGCATCGAGGAGACACC
>NW_019422255.1:0-4151 GCF_000390285.2 Anoplophora glabripennis | reverse complement strand
TTTTGGCATTTTGGATAAGCAGATAAACTTTTTGAAGAATATATTTCTGTTCGCTGTTGAGCCTTTCCAGGTTTTAAAAAGTATATAATTTTATCAATTGGACTCCTTGCAGTGAGTAGTAATAATAAGTCAACATCTTCACCAACTACAATAGTTGTATTTGTTGCATTAAATTGTTCTATTGCTGTTTCAATTATAAGGGCATCTGCGTCATTTTGACTGAGGGACTGAGTTTCTTTTGAGTGTATATTCTCAGAATAATATAGTTGATACATATAAGAAACACAAATAGGCATTTTTACTTGCATTAAGTGCCCGAATATGTATATACGTTGCATATATGTGCATATCATGTAGAAGGTGACTCCTTCAACTTTTAGAATCGCCATATCTCAGGAATTGTAGTTCTTAGAAAAAAAAATATAGGGACCATTTTTGTAGATAATTTTCAGATCTCTAATTTTTGTCCGATATACTTTTTTGATAAAACTTACCGTTTTCGAGAAAAATCCAAAAAACCTTAAATTTTGACCTTTGACCCCGAATAACTTTTTTAACACACATGGGATCGGTGGGGACTTTTGACACTTTATTTCTAATGGTGTACCCAAGGTCTCCACCAAAATTTAGCTCTGTCGGAATTTTTGTTATTTGACCACTATTTTTATGACTAATTTGACCGAACTACTACTAATTTGTACTATCTGTGGTTCTCCTTTACGATTATCGACAAACACACAATCAGTTTATGTGGTGATTTGCCTATCTTTCTAAAAGTAATTGTACAAGAAATTGCAATGCGAAACACTGTAAACAAGCTGCAAATACATTCGAATATTCGTATTTTTGAATAGACTTTAAACAAATAATGTTTTAATTTGCCTATAATTGCAATGTATGTTGCAAGAGCGACAGAAACGACATACACTTTTCATAATTTATAGCAAATAGTGGTATGAGATTTTAGTTTGTCTTCTTATTAACAAATATTGTAATTAAAGTACAGTCTAGCACATCACAACTGTGCGCCAAATTCTTTCCTCACTTTTACTTTTTTTATTACCAGTTAAACACTGATTTTACAAAAAAAAAAATAAAATACAGGTCTACATTTGCCACATCATTTCGTTTTATGGTGACATGTGAAAAGATGTCAAACGTCCCATAGATTGAGCGTAAGT
Source organism: Anoplophora glabripennis (assembly GCF_000390285.2). NCBI lineage: Eukaryota > Metazoa > Arthropoda > Insecta > Coleoptera > Cerambycidae > Anoplophora > Anoplophora glabripennis. The sequence goes on along the minus strand of NW_019422255.1, from coordinate 2,970 downwards.
CAAAAAATAGCGCCATCTATGGGTTGTTTACTTTCACCAACAGAGTTCATCTTGTTGACTTGTTCACAGTTGTGGTCGTTCGCGGCTAGGGGGCAGTACGGTCAACGCCCTCAGTCTTAAAAAAGAGGCAGTTTGTTAAACTATTATAATAAATATTAACGATAAAAGTTTAATCTGTCAAATCACAATGCCCCCTGGATCCTGACTGCTTACAAACGTCTTACTCTGATTTACCTGATAGAGTAGTATTGTAGTTTATAAAACCAACGTCCGTAATGAATCCGGCCCTGTGTGTCGGCACCGCCGTTTTGAGTTTAGAGCGGTATGCGATCTTTCGCGACCATAACTTGCAAAATGCCATCTGACCACGCACTATCTACATATACATATACAGCCTGCCGCTGCAGCAGGCTGCTTTGCGGACACAAATCTTTTGTCAATTTTTTTGTGTCTGCAATAATATATTCTTCAGCAATATGAAATACACGACCAAGAAAAAATTCGGTAGTATCAATCAGAAGTTATTTTTTCGACCTTTTACTGCTTTGTTCTGTTTTAAAACATGTTCCACGCTATTGATCTGTAAATTGACCGAAAATTTTGGCAAGTTATATCGGTACGTGTAGATAAAACGGTAAAACCTAATTTGAGGTGAACACAAGGGAGCAATCAGAGGATAGTTATACAGGGTGTCCCCGAATAACGTGTACAACGGAAGACCACAGATTCATGGACTCAAAATAGGCAGACTTAGGCTAATTCACCTATATCCGAAATCGCTTCGTTTGGCCGCTAGATGGCCTGAATGTTCGTGAACAATTTTTGAATTTTGTAAATAACTTGAATACGTATTATTCGATTTCGATAATTTTTGGTGTGTGGACTTTTGCTTGCAATGCAATCTACACATTTTGGTGTTATTCAGAGTGTTTTTTAAAACTTACAACTCCTACAAAATTGATGTATGATGATAATATCCGTTCATAACATTTTTCTATTTCGGGCAATAATAACAACTATTTTTTATTTGATAGGTGATACCATTTGGAAGTTTTTGGGCCTCTTGTAGAATTTTGATTAAATGAGCGGTTTGGGTATAAAAATATATTTTTTAAATATCTACATTATCGTACCACCCATATTATAATAGTTAACAGAGTGTTAGTAGGCACTGATTTTATGACAACAGATATAGAAGAGAACCCTGACAATTAAATCTAAATAGTATATTTGTTATTTAAATAATTTAACACGATTTTATAAAACAAAGCTCAAAACAAATACGACCACTAAATGTTTTGATTTTCCTATACCTACCTCACAGTAATGTATGTTAAAATATTTGAATGAGCTACAGAAACCTGATGCTGAGCGTCATAATACGTATAAAATTGTTAGTCCTATTCATAAGAGTAAATAAATAAGAGGCTTTTATTGGATAGGGCGGACGGAGCGTGCATTCACTGGTGCCATCTCACGTTGGTGCAGCAAAACATTGTCCTTTATAGAAATTGTTAAACAGAAATCTGCAACCACATATCGAATTTGTATTTTCAATCTTTCAATCAACGTAGAATGTTTGACGTTTGAGGTTATAGTTTATCTTCAGGACTTCAGGTAGGTTGCCGCGTTTTATGCATTAATAAATTTGTTTTGTTTTAGATTAATATAATAAGGGATTTATTGAATCAATCNTTATTGAATCAATCGTCTGAACTGCCTTACTGTTTTTTATTCGTTTTTTTTTATCCAAAATGAGTACCTGGTAGAACTAAACGTCAATGTTGTGCTCCAAATTGCAAAAGCATTTCTTACTATATGAATATCTGTAATACGTTCTACAGAAATAAAAGTTTTTTCAGAATTACAAAAGACAGACAATTACTGTGGATAGAATCAGTTCGAAAATTATGTAAATCAGAATTTACTCCGACAAACATCATTATTTTTGTGAAGACCGTTTTGAATAAAAAATGTTTAAAAAACAGTAATAGGAAGTGCTGTGCCAACATTATTTTTAGGATCAACTACAAGTTGATTGATTAATTGTAATAATATCACCTCGGAATCCTCGGATAGTATCCAACATTCAGCAAAACAATTTATTAACGTAACATTACATAATTTTCATACTACGAGCTGCTGAACTTCAATTTAGGATAATTTTTCACCTCCACCTTTTAAAAAACCGAAATGCACATGTTTAAAATTGTTATTTGTATAAGTCCTATAAGTGTAGTATATTACATCGTACTGATGAAAACCAATTACTTAGAAACAAATGTATCTAACCATAATTTTTGTAAAGTCACTGTGAAATGCATTTTACATAAAGGCAGGTAAATAATTCTTTCAAATTCTTTAAAATTTGCAGTTTTCTTTAAAAAATAATAATTACAAGTCTCTCTGTAAATTTTTTTGATACTTAAATATTTTCGAATTCATAACAAAATGAGTTTGTATATTTGTCACACATTTAAGTATCACTGCTTTAACTTTTTCATTTAACCAAGTGATAATTAAAGTGTTTCATAAGTAATGAGTCATGGAACAGCTGTTCACGTTAATTTCAATGATTAACATAAACTATTAATAGCTGTTTTGTGATCTATTACTTATAAAACACTTTTTATTCTTTAAGTATATTGTTACATTTAAATTTTTTAATTTACCGCCGTTATGGTGCAGCGACATCTATTAAATAGTAGAATTAATGGTTACTCTAATTGTTTTCCAATGCAGTTTCCTTAATTATTTTATGGTCTGTGGTTTCCGAGTGTGTCGTTTGCTGCACCAGCTACAGATGGCGGTACTATGCCGATGATGTCGACAGAAGACACAGAATAAAACCCTCTTATTTAGTTACACATATGGCCCTATTAATCAAACAAAACCAGCGCCATCTTTTGGTCAGTGTGACATTTACCTACTTGTGAAGTCAGTGGCGTCACTAAGAAGTTTAAAAATAAT
>NW_019422254.1:0-4147 GCF_000390285.2 Anoplophora glabripennis | reverse complement strand
ATAATTAGATCAGCGTATTTGGCGTCATTAAAAACCCCGGAATATCAAATTTTATAAAAATATTTCGCACCGTTTGGAAATTTTCGGAATCGTGAAAACAAGAGATAGACATAAGTAGTTCATAAGACAAAAAATTCTTATTTTTTGTCGTAATATCACTCCCTCTATTTACGGGAGCTGTTTCTGAAACACCCTGTATAAAAAGTTTAAACTATAAATGTATAAGCTACAAATAATAATTATTTATCAGTATATTTTTCCTGTACAAAATAACGTTGATTATAATTTTCCTCACAATTTTACTTAAAACACAGGCCGACAAGAAATATCGTGTGTTTTTGAGACGTGACCCTACCTATCTTTAGTAAAATTTTCCGCTGAATTCTAATATGAATAGAATTCTGACGTGTGGATTTCTCCCACATACACTCAATTCTCCTCAAAAATTAAAATTAAAAAAATCCAGACTAGCCATCTAACCCACCTATTTGTAATATTTTCCGCTAAATCCGAAAATGATAAAAAGAAAATTTTCGGACGTATGTATTCTCCCCCACACACCCTCAATTCCCCCCAAAAATTCAAAAAATCCAAACTGGCCATCCAACCTTACCTATCTTAAAAAAAAATTCCGTTGAATCCAAAAATGATAAAAAAAAATATGACGCGTGGATTCCCCTCCACACACCCTCAATTCCCCCCGAAAATTAAAAAAAAATCCAAACTGACTATCCAACATACTTATGTTTAGTAAAATTCGCTGAATCCGAAAATGGCAAAATAAATAGTTTGGGATCGTCAGGTCCAGGTTATAACTTACCCTGGGTTGGTAGACTACCTAACTATACCTAACTAACCTAACCTAATACCTAACTTAAAGTTATTTCAGAGCATAAAACATTTTGTAAAAGAGTAAGCTTTTATTCAAAAATCTGTTAACCGCAATTTGTAAATGCTATCTGGGGGCGAGTATAAGTGTACGAGCAAAGGGAACTTTTGGTTCAAAATTTTTATTTTTGAAAGTTTTTTTGCCATTTTCAGATTCAGCGAATTTTACTAAAGATATATGTAGGTTGGATGGCCAGTTTGGATTTTCTTTTTATCATTTTCGGATTCAGCGGAAAATGTTACTAAAGAAGGTTCGTTGGATGACTGGTTTGGATATTTTTAATTATTGAAGGGTGTGGGGGGGAGGATTCAGACGTCAGAAAATGTTTTGTTTATCATTTTTGGATTCAGGGGAAAATTTTACTTCAGATAGGTAGGGTCACGTCTCAAAAACACAAGATTTTTTGTCAGCCTGTGTAATTAGCGATTTTTATAAATTTCTAAATTTTAATTTAATAGGCTTAAGGAAACTCTGAAGTGTCTTATCTTATTGTTTAGATGGCATTGCCAACAACGGTCAATAGTATCAGTTACAATGCGTAAACCTCAACAGTTTATTCAAGGGTCGGCAAGTAATTTTAGGTGCGGTCCGGATACTTTTAAAAATTTTTAACGATGTCCAGAAAAAAATTTATATTCTTTACAAATTTTCATTTAAACTCAAATTTAATTTGCTTACTAACCATTAAGAACTCAAAGCACTCACACAATTGTAAAATACTAGAAAAAATGATAAGGATGGCACTCAAACGTAAAAAAAACATTTTTAAAAAAATTTATTTGAGTAATTTATACTTTCAAAACATTTTTGGCGGTGCAGTATTTTACCTTCCGCGGTCCGGACCTGGACCGCGGTCCGCCAGTTGCCGACCCTTGGTATAGNGACATATCCAATGTAGTCCCAATAGTATATTGATTGTTACCAATACTTTAAATTTCAGTGTTATTCAAGTTTTGATGATGAAAGTGAGTAACAAATAGATCATGAATAATTTTGTCAGTATTGTGTAAATTATCGAAAGAAGCAAGGACTGTTAAATAATACTTTGATTATTTTAAATTTAGGGAATGCACATGCAATCTAACATTTTATATAAACTTTTTTTTAAATTATATTTAGAAGCGCGCTTTGTTTTATTAGTTATTTTTGTAAAACATATCAAACACAAAGAACATATCTTAAATTGTTTATAGGATGAAATTTTCAGTATTTTAAAAAACTATGTAAAAATAGACAAGGTGCGCCATAAGAAAATGTACCTCTTAATTTATTGGTAAAAATGCATGCAGCAGACGCCTTTATTTATTTTTTGTGGTGCAAAAATATTTTTAGTATTATTAGTTTTTTTTTTGAAATCTTGCGCAGAAAAAAGATATTTGTGTAAAAAAACTATTTTCAAATCAATAACTGTAACATTTATTTAAATTGACTGGATTATTTGAACATCCGAATAATGTATTTATTTTATTTGACAAATCGTTTTTTGAAAAAGCCTAGGTATTGATCTATCTAACATTATTACTTTTTATATTGCAACAAATTAAATGTTGAAATTTATATTGGTTATATTAAATACTTCCTCTTGTTTCAAACAATTACTTATCTGCTTAAAGTAATTTGGTTCTTTTAAATTACAAATTACGAATATGTTTTTTGTACCAAACAGGTATTATTATCTAAAAATATGTGTGGTGTTCAATTAAATAATTACGTTTATTCCGTATAAATAAAAATAAATTAAAACAAACAATATTTGTTAAAGTTGAATAAATATTTTCAAATGATAATATAATGGAGTTATGGGTAAGCCTGCCACCGTATAGTTTCGGATCTCTGATATATGAAATCCATTTCCCACAGAATTTCATGTCAATGTGACTCATGAATTAAGTTGGATCGATTTAAGTATTCAGCTGTTGGTTCGAATCCCTCTTCAGCAGATCTGTGATGTGCATGTGTCTATCTGTCCATCAGAGGGTTGTAGAATAATCCAAGAGGGTGCAGGTATATCCGGTGGGAATTTGCAATACCCATCATCAAAAGAAAATAAAAAAGTGTATTATATAGTTATTACTTTACCTATTACTCCCAAAAGGGGTTTACATTTAATTCAATAAAATTACACAGGTCAACAAGGGTCAAGAAGCAGACACACTAATATGCATTCTCGAAGGATTTTGAAGCGCTGAATCCGAATCTGGCCGCAGAATTGCTATATCACGTCAGGTTTTTGAGATATCCTAACCTACAAGTTCAAAAAACACTGGTTTTTCGTCATATTTGAGGTTATGTAGTAATGCGATCTATTTAAAAAAATATACACATAATTTAAAAGTATAAGACTCCCTCTTTCGAATGCCGTTGAGATTGCTCAAATATCTTTTTTTTTTTTCGTTGAGATATCACATGTTGAAATTTCTAAGTTTATCAGTTTCTTAATATGTGAAAATCTACTAAGGATCTCTTAGACGTCAAACAGTTGATTGCAGTTCAGAAACTTCATACTCAGAAACCTTCAATATATACGATCTCAAACTCATAAACTCCAAATCCACAAACCCCAAACCCACAATCTCTAAACCGACAAACCGCAATCCCACAAAACCCGAACCTATAAACTCCAAACTTACAAACCCCAAGCCCACCAACTCCAAACCCACAAACCGTATGGGTATGAAGTTTCTGAATTGCAATCGACTGCTTGATGTCTAAGAGATCCTTGGTAGATTTTCGCATATTAAGAAACTGAGAAACTTAAAAATTTCAACATGTGATATCTTAACGATATATTTGAGCAAACTCAACGGCATTCGAAGGATGGAGTCTTGTACTTTTAGATTCAATGAATTAGTTTTTTGAAAAAGAATAGATATCATTACTACATAACCTCAAATATGACGAAAAACAGTGGTTTTTGCACTTTTAGGTTAGGATATCTCAAAAACCTGACGTGATAGAGCAATTCTGCTGCCAGAATCGGATTCAGCGCAGCTAAATCCTTCGGAAATATATATTCAAGTTTCTGCTTCCAAAAAAAAAGTTAAATTTTGTTGGTCTGTGTTATCAGTTTCACTTCCAGTAATAATCCTAAAACTACAATAATTATAACTATATTCAAGTAATCCTGAAAGAAATACACTTTATTTTTTAAATGCTTCGAAAAATTTACAAGAAGAAAGTTTATCTGAACACTACGATATTCCAAATTCATTTTTTTAATGATAAATATAACAAGTCCAGAAGATATGCACATAACAA
>NW_019422253.1:0-4153 GCF_000390285.2 Anoplophora glabripennis | reverse complement strand
TTTAAATTCAACAATAATTTTGATATTGCTTACAATACTTAGAAAGTCGGTATGACAGTGACACTTTGTAAAGATTTACACCTACGTGATCCATAAAAAACTTCAGGCATTTCGAAAAACTAAAGATAACGTTTTTGCTTTATTTTAATTGATTTGGGTTTTCTAACATTCAATCGTCATTTACCCGAAAACTTTCCTATGTAAGATGACAACATTTTAATACTATCAGATCGACAACGAAACGATCTTTGAGAATCAAGAAAAAAAATAGGAGTTTGCTATTTAAAAATGTCGATGACATCATTACTCGAAAACAAATGACGGCTGAAATTCGCCTTTTATGCTAAAATATGTATTTTTTAAATTAAAAATCGACCTCTTCGAGGATTTTTCCCAAAAATAATTTGTTTCGTTTTTACTAAATTTATTCCATACTTTAGGCGCGTACTTTATACTTTTAGACAAATTTTTGTTTATCTGTGTCCAATCACGCATAAAACTAAATGGTCGCTGGTTAATCTTCGGCAGATCAAGATTTGGATTGGATCCCATCAATAAAGTTAAATTTATGTCTCATTCGTTTCAGTAATAGAGATCATTTAATCCGTTATTGATTGTATTCCTGGTCATTATATGTTTATCATTATTCTTATATTAACTATAACATTAAAGTGATTATATAAATAGTTGTAGCAATTTTCGCATACAATCTTATTTTAAACAATATTAGTTTTCATATGATATATAAATACTTTATTGCTTCAATGATATAAATTAATTATAGTTAATATTGATTTAGAGAATAGCGGTCAACTATATATAGAGCCGTTATTGGAAATACAATAGCAGTTTTCTTTGAAATATATTTTATAGTTTATTGTTCTTCTTAACTAATTGAAAGCAGTACAGTTTGTAACGGATCTATCTAGTATGTGGCTACATCAGGATTGCCCCAAGATTACATTCTTGGACCATTCATTATTCATTATGATCATTAATAATCTGCTAACAACTCGATTACAACATTGACAATGACATGTTGTCACAACCAAATACGTTTCGACGCCTTGGTCTTGTATTTGTTGAGCACAGCTCTCGAATTTGGTTGTATATGCGCCTTATCGGTGTTGCCGGTTGTTACCTATTGTTTTAAGCCAACTGTATGAAACTAATGNCGATTACAACATTGACAATGACATGTTGTCACAACCAAATACGTTTCGACGCCTTGGTCTTGTATTTGTTGAGCACAGCTCTCGAATTTGGTTGTATATGCGCCTTATCGGTGTTGCCGGTTGTTACCTATTGTTTTAAGCCAACTGTATGAAACTAATGGAGAGGTAAAGATCGAATCTGCAATGGAAAATAATTTTTAAAAACAAATTGCTTTAGTATGGCTTTGCGACATGTTGGTTTAAGTCATCATGTATTTTTTTATGTCGATGTGAATGAAACAAAAAAAAACATTTTCAAGTGTTTTGCACGACTTTTTTTTATACAGGGTGTATCTTAAGTGATGACTTTAATTTCAAGGGGTGATTCCTTGTCATATTTTAAGCAAAAATGTGCATATGAACATCGGTCCGCAAGTGCTTCGTTACCGAGATACAGTGTGTCAAAGTTGGGAAAATAAATCGCATTTTCTTAAATATCTTTCGACTGATTCGAAATAATTTAATGAAATTTCATACACGGGGGTTTTTTGGAATGACAAATTCAAAGCTGTGGTCAATTTAGGTGTATTTTTTTGAGGGCGCCACCGGCAACGATTTCGGCCTCTTTAATCCATCGCAACTTTTTTCTGCTACCCTGTATGCCATTTTGGACTAGAATAATCGATTCTCCTACCTTATCTGCTTAAAAAAGATTTTAAAGAAATGTTTTTTTGTTGAATACAAAAATTCCTGTGATAACAAAATTCCGATGATATTTGGCATTAAAAGTGACAAGATACTGTCAGTTGACTATCTTTTAGTGTGCAGTTAACTATGAATAACGTTGAACAAGCTCAAATACATTTCATTTATGGGCTAGCAGATGGAAATGCTGCACAAGCCCGTCGAATTTACCAGGAACGATTTCCCAATAGACCACTTCCATCAGAAAGAACTTTCATAAGGCTCCATGCTAGACTGTGCGAAACTGGATCTTTAAATGCTCACGCTGAACGTATTGGTAGACCGAGAACAATAATGACACCACAACTAGAAGAAGCAATCCTACAAGAAGTGGAAGCTAATCCGTCAAGTAGTACGCGAAGATTATCTGAACAGTTTAACATAAGTCATCAAAGTGTTTGGAGGGTTTTGCACACAAATTTACTTTATCCGTACCACATTCAACGCGTGCAACCACTGTTGCCAAGAGATTTTCCTGCACGGTTAGATTATTGTCGATGGTTTCTCCAAAAAACTGCGCAGAATCCCAACTTTACGTCTAAAATTCTGTTCACAGATGAGGCAACTTTTTCACGGGATGCCATCATAAACTTCCACAATAATCATTTTTGGAACTATGAAAATCCCCATGTTATTGGAGAACGTGGATTTCAGCAGCAGTTTTCGGTGAATGTGTGGGCCGGAGTTATTGGTGATCATGTCATCGGACCGCATTTTCTTCCTCCTCGACTGAATGGTGAGACTTACAGACAGTTTCTAGCTGAAACATTGCCTGGTCTGTTAGAAGATGTACTACTAGCAACCAGAAATGACATGTGGTTTATGCACGACGGGGCACCTGCTCATTTCAGTCTTGCTGCTCGCCAACATCTTAATGACACTTTTGCTCAGCGATGGATAGGTCGGGGAGGACCTCAGCCGTGGCCAGCACGATCTCCAGACCTAAATCCTCTGGACTATTTCTTTTGGGGACATCTGAAGTCGCTTGTTTATGCAACGCCAGTTGTAGATGAAAATGATTTAAGAAACAGAATTGTAAATTCTTGTAATGTCATACGCAACACTCCAGGAATTTTGGAACGTGTGCGACAGTCGATGAGCAGAAGATTACATGCTTGTATTGACAGTGGCGGTTCTCATTTTGAGCATTTGATTTAATTCAATTTTTATGATATTTCCAGCTCAAGTAAGTTTAAATGCGTTTTTCATGGAAACGGTTGCTCCTAGCTACTTCATTATTGGCGCCCTCAAAAAAATACACCTAAATTGACCACAGCTTTGAATTTGTCATTCCAAAAAACCCCCGTGTATGAAATTTCATTAAATTATTTCGAATCAGTCGAAAGATATTTAAGAAAATGCGATTTATTTTCCCAACTTTGGCACCCTGTATCTCGGTAACGAAGCACTTGCGGACCGATGTTCATATGCACTTTTTTGCTTAAAATATGGCAAGGAATCACCCCTTGAAATTAAAGTCATCACTTAAGATACACCCTGTATATTAAATAATGTTGGTACCTATGTGTGGATAGGCGTTAGTAAGTAAAATTTAATGTTTACAATAATTATTTTTGCTGTTTTATAAAATGTAAAAAAAAATTGATAGATTTGGAATTATCTTTTTAAATAATTTCAAGTTTTTTAAAGTAATTGTTACTATTTTTTTTCAAAGCACTGTGTTGTGATTCTCAGTATAAATGAACTCTGGTATTTACTTAGTTTAGGTAAAATATACTACGGTCACTACTTACTCAAACGAAATAAACAACTACACGCAACGACTCCGTGTTAAAAAAAATGTGCAGGGAGTATTTAGGAAAGTTCTAAACATTATGTTTTTACTCTTTTTTTCTTATTCAACCACTTCATCAGAAATTGATCCAAGACAACTTACAACAGAAACAATTAAACCGAGAATGATACGCACGAAATTCAAATATTACTGGTTGTGGAGTAGGGATCTGCATGAAACCCACTAATCTATCCATCAACGGGATTTGCAAATTACGAAAAAAAGTTAAGAAAACTCAGTTTTACGCCGAAATGCGAGAAAACAAACGTATGTGTTTGGAAAGGTGAAAGGTAGCCTCCATATAATATACAATACTGTAATAGTAAAAAGATCCTTGATAACAACTACCTACGTAAGCACCGTTTGGGGAATACGGCTACAATTTCGAAGTAACGCGTTGCCAGACGCAATTTCCTGCAAAAGAAACAGTTTTTCCTGAAAATCGACACCTCCTGGGCGC
>NW_019422252.1:0-4163 GCF_000390285.2 Anoplophora glabripennis | reverse complement strand
ATTAGAAGGTGTAATTTTTATCTAATACTTATAGGTTTAGGTTGCGTAATGTTTGTGTATATTTCTATTTAAAATTTAACGTAGAGATAGGACGCTACGATATTTTTTACCTTAAAAAGAAATGTTGCCAGAGAAGATGTTCAACTTATAGGCCAGTACTAATGATTGTCGAAAATATGTACCTCGTTTTTTTGCCAAAATTTAGTTCAGTAAACAAAGATACGCAAAAAAATAGGAAAAATTCCGTAGAATTGAATGAATTACTTTACCCCGGCTGAATATTAGGGCTTATTTTGTAAAATGGCGTCCAAATTTCGCAAAAAACAGTTTTTTCATTTTAAATAAAACTAAACATTTTAGGAAAAAATGTTTTTGACAAAAGTTATAGAACTTTCTATAGCAAACATTTTGAGCGCGATGTCAATTAATAAACTAATGTATTAGTTATTGCAAAAAAACGGCTAAAAATCACATTTTTTGAAAAACTTCTATATCTTTAAAAAGAAAAAAGATTTTTTTACAAAACTTTCGGAATATGTAGTCCTTCGCAAGTAGAATAAGTGCATTTTTGTAAAATTGTAAAATATTTGATAGTTTTTGCAAAAACTGAGTTTTTCGAAAAAAGACATCTTCAAGTTTCAATAAATCATATATTAATGCACTTATGTGACCCATCTAGCGCTTAAAATTTTCTCTAAGAGTTCTCTTTCCTGTGCAAATTGTGTGCGTATTGCAAAATTATTGGAAATATGCGAAAAATCTACCGAAACTTTGATTTCATTTTATTGGGTCGAAAAATGTAGATCTTTTTCCGTTGAAATATAATCGAAATAGCAAAACATCATTAGGACATGTTCTACAACCAACAGGAACCGAGAAAAAAAATTTTTTTTCAAATAATCGGTACGACCTCATTTATTAAAGACAAATTTCAAAAAACTCAATTTTTGCAAAAACTGCAATATTTTGTAATTTTACAAAAATGCCCTTATTCTACTTGCCAAGGACTACATATTCTGAATGTTTCGTAAAAAAATCCATTTTCGTTTTACAGATATAGGAGTTTTAAAAAAATGCGATTTTTAGCCATTTTTGCAATAACTAATACTTTTATTTATCAATTGACATTGGGCTGGGCTTTAAATTTTTGTTCTAAAAAAATTCTACAGCTGTTATCCAAAATATTTTTTTCTAAAACGGTTTTTTTCGATCACCAATCAGAATCATGGGAGATTTTTTGATACTTTGAGTCATTTCCGAGGTACAAGCAAATACTGTTCTTTTTTTTCATTCATATATTGTGACACCCCGCTCTGCGTCACCCACCGAGTGCTCTATACAGAACCAAGGGGAGATTTGTTTATATTTCCAGCCATTTCCGAGTTACGAGCAAAAACCGTTTTTGTTGTGACATCATAGCTCGATAACGAAGGCTAAAAAGGCCACACGTTCCCTTCCTATATAGATGTCCTGAAAATGCTGGGGAAGCTCCAGAGACTCCTGAAGTAGCAGCGAGAGAGAGAGAAACAGAGAGAGAAATGCTCTCTATGAGGACAAAGTCTCTTTATATTTATCACACACCATAACTCTATCTCTCTCGCACACAATCAGACAAAAACGACAGAAACGATCCTTCCTTTATTTTGGAGGACGAATCCTGTCAATGAACACTAAAAAATATTATTACAAACCTTAGGTGGCCAGAAAACACCCCCGATTTCAGTCCATTACACATATTTTTGTGAGGACAACAAAATATATTGTTAAAGACTTCAAAATTTACAAGCATTGAAAGAAAAAATACAGAACGAAATGTTTGATAATTCTGAATTTGTTTTTGAAACAATAAATAATAAATTAAAGCATATTTTCAACTGTATCATCACAATTAGTTGCATGTTGATTTGTAAAAATTATTTTAATGTTATTTCGTTTTTAGGTATTCTCCTGATGTTGTAAAGGTTAGTTATAAAAATCGTTGTTTGTTTTTTCAATAAGGATGAATTTTATTTTTTTTTGATGATGTTTTTACTTTAAACATATATTTTATGCCAGCAAATTTTAATGTCAAAAGAAATAAAAGAAAAATCGTACATTTGTATTTAAAGTTTTTTTCTATCTTTAATTATTAAACTTATAAGTGGATGTCAAAATACAAAAAAAAAAACCTGTACCATTCCCCGACGCGCGACGTGCTATAATAACCCACCGATATGAAATAGATTTATCATCATCAAATATTTAAAAAATTATACTTATTACAAGCTGTTTAAAATATCATTACGAATTTTGTTTATTTGGAAATATATTTTCTGCAATATTTCAATACCAAAAATGAAAATAGCTAATTAACGAAATTATGATTAAATAACCTAACTGTGAGATTGCTGCAGAATATCATATGAAACTACATAGATATTCGTTGATTCTTTAAAAACATTTTTATCAATACCTACATTATACATTTAAGTAAATACAGTAACGCAAAAAACAGATATTGATAAAGAAGTGTACAAAAGAAATCCGTAAGTACGTCTGGCAACATTACCAATGCTCTGTTTATATGTTGCTAGGATACGAGTAGCAATTCGAGCCGCTGCATTTGATTCTTTCTAAAATTCTGCTGGTGGTGTGCTCTATCGGCAATTCGGTAATTTAAAACTGCTGGCCTCAGTGGCGGCTCGTGACTTTTTGAGATGGGTGGGCAAAATATTTTTTCTCTCATGTAACTTAATATCATATAATAATTGCAATCTACGTTAGTCTATTTACTTTTGAAAGTGTAAAAAACTTATGAATTATGTAGATAGTTAATATAAAATATACCTGAAAATTATATTAGTTATTCCAAAAGTATATCTAATGGTTGAGCAAGAACAAACGAGAATGTCATCACAGTGATTTCTTGCAGGGATAGGGGATAAGGCAAGGATTAAGGGATATAAGGACATAAAAAATAATATAATTCTCTAAACAAATAGTAAAATACTCTATTACTTTTATAGTAATAGCACATACTGAACGATAAATTATAATATAAAATATTAACGATAAATTATACTAAAATTCCAATAAGTACCTACATAAATAAATAAGTAAATAACCAAATTAATAAGGCGCTTTACAATGTCTCTATTTTCGTCCACGACTTTATTATGGTTTAAAATATTCTCACGAAATGCAGAATCAAGAAAAGTTTGAATGTTTCGTCTTCCTAATAATTTAAATTTTAATGTTGAATATGTATGCTCCTCCGATTGCTCGTGTTTTTTTAGAGATTCATTCATCTATATTCGCTATTTTCGGCTTGCCATTTTGCTTTACTCCAAACTATTAAGGATGGAAACTGATGCATCTCCGGTTGCCTAAATTATACCGAAAAATGGTAGAAAACAGCCCTTTTTTTATTCCAATATATCTTTTTAAAGCAATGGAAGAAAGTAGTAAAATTTCATATCACANGGATCAGTGGCGGCTCGTGACTTTTTGAGATGGGTGGGCAAAATATTTTTTCTCTCATGTAACTTAATATCATATAATAATTGCAATCTACGTTAGTCTATTTACTTTTGAAAGTGTAAAAAACTTATGAATTATGTAGATAGTTAATATAAAATATACCTGAAAATTATATTAGTTATTCCAAAAGTATATCTAATGGTTGAGCAAGAACAAACGAGAATGTCATCACAGTGATTTCTTGCAGGGATAGGGGATAAGGCAAGGATTAAGGGATATAAGGACATAAAAAATAATATAATTCTCTAAACAAATAGTAAAATACTCNATGAAGGTTTTTTGGACTTTTACAAATAAACGATTATTTCTTCATAGTATTATATAATTATGCAATTTTTTATATAATTGTCTTTTAATAAATAAACTGATTAGACTTTATTTCATAGTTTGTTCATCACTTTATTATTTAAAAAGTTATATTGGAATAAAATTATTAACAATTATTCATTCATGAATAGCATTATATCGGACTTTTAATTCGCTTGATTTGTAATAGATGTCGCACTAGTAAAAATTTATTTCTGAATGGACTCTGGTTATTTTTAACGAACAGCTGTTGTATTGTGTTTAATTTGGTATAACCTGATTCTGAATTGGTAGTCATGGTTTCTGTTAATTGATACGTAAATATTTAAAGAATGTCA
>NW_019422251.1:0-4152 GCF_000390285.2 Anoplophora glabripennis | reverse complement strand
AAAAAATTATCCAAGATACTTGATTATGTTACCTTTTTTTCATCAATTATTGCTATTTTGCAACATCGGTAACAAATTTAAACATTTTTAACTTATAGTATATTGTGCAAAATTCAATTCTGAGACTTTTTTCATCTTCAATATTCTTCCAAAATGCATAGGTTCCAGGATATAAGTAAAAAATTAAACTAGTATTTTTTTAAAATTATTTAAACATTTTTGCAATTTCGAAAATGTTCCGGACCTCGCCCAGATCTAGGGATCTACACTTTTATTATGTGAGTTGTACTGAAGGTACATCAAAAATTAGTTTGCCCCCTCTTACATAAAAAAAGTGGGATATTTCAACAGATCCGCCCTGGGCTATATATTAAGCGCGATGGGACTAACTTACTTTCAATGTCTCCTATCTTGATAAATATTCATTTTTCAACCTTGAAATATAACTTTGAATTTTTAATCGTGCAAATAATTTTTACATATTTTGAACAGTTTATTACGTAATAACTGAATATCTTGATCTAGAATTGAATTTTGATAATTTTGTTTATATAAATAGCACAAACTGAGAAAAGAGTCGGTTCCGATACTTGGTCAGTCTAGGGACATTAATTTTTACTAATGTGAAAAGTGGACCTTATCAAGCCAATACGTCTAACATCGAAAAATGCAGTATATTTTGCTTTATCAGGCGTTAGAGTGCTCCATACTCTATTATTCTTTCTAACGCATACTGGGGCGAAAAAGTTTTTTTTTGTTCAATACAGGTCTCAAATTCCTACCCTAACCAAATAGAACGTTCGAAAGCTTAAAATACCCGTAATTCATTTTCGAATGGATCCTCGAAGTCCGATTTTCAAAAAACACAATACATAATAAATAAAAACATAATAATATAAACCCAATAAACTCAGAACTTTCATAAAACTAATCTCCGATCTGTAGAACTCCGTGAGCATATAACTTATGGTGTTATGAGATTATAGAGTTGTGAGGTCATAGACTAGCAGGATTATTGGTTATACGGTTAGCAGGTTATAGCATCAATGCTGTTGCGGAGTTTCACAGTTCTAGAAATATAGTGTTATAAGGTTATGTGGTTTTGGAGGTTTCCGGTTATGGGCTAGCAGGATTTATTGGTTATTTGGTTATCAGGTTCTGGCATCAAGGGTTATACAGTTGTAATGTTTTACAATTTAGAATATTCAGTATTAAAAAATTATGTGATCACGGAGTTCTACAGATCGGAGAATACCTACAGTTTTATGGAGGTTCTCTGTTTGTTGAGGTTATTGAGTTTTTCGAAAATCGGGCTTCGAGGTTCCGAATTCAGTTACGAGTATTTTAAGCTTTCGAACGTTATATTTGGTGGGGATTTGAGATCTGTAGCCATTTTTGAACAAAAAAAAAACTTTTTATTCCCAGTGTTCGACGGTTTCCAAGTAATGGCCACTTAAGTACATATTGCCGATAAAATAATCGAAATTGTTCGTTATCGAATATCGGAATATTACACACACCGGTCATAAGAATTTAATTATATAATAAAAATATCCAGTTCGGCAGCATATATTTTTAAATACACTGATGGATTTAACTGATAAAATCCCATCCCACATAACTTGGACGAAACATTTTTAAATCTTATGATTTATGAATTTATGTCATTATAATTACTGCTATACGGAATACTGCACTCAATTGTTGTTTGAAAATAATAATTAACAATGTAAATTGCTGTCAAATTTTCGAATGTGATCATATTTTATTTCCTGTGTGGCATTTTAACTTCGTGTTAGATGTTAGCTAATGAAGTAACTAAAATTTACTATTTATTTAAAATTAATTTAGTAAATTTATTTAAATTTACTAAAACTCAGTTTTAGCCTTAAGATAAGTTCCATAGGTTTTTAAATATTGTATTTGAGCGTAATTTTTTATATTGTTTTATGCTAAGTCAACGATAAAAATTTTAAGTTTTTTTTATTCTAAAATTCAGAATGTTTGTTCTATAGTGCAACCTGTCGGGACACATACGGTTTACCTGACATGACCTCCACTACTAGAGGCGAAGAAACTAGAGCCCTTTGTACTTCTGAATACTCGGATATTTCTCCTCTGAAAGGGGGCAACGTCGCCTTTGGTACATTAGAAGGCCGTCCATCTGCATACAATTTTGACACTAGCCCAGAACTTCAGGTGAGTGAAAGTGGTTATTCGAAATGATTATATTTACATTTAATTTACTTATAATAAATGGTAATTGTACAGTCTGTTAGAAAACGAATGACATAGTTCAAGGGTAGCTTCCTTTGTTAAACATAAACCGAGTTACATTTAGAATTACAATATTATTATCTTCATACCTGATTTTATTTATTTTTCTAAGATATTTCAGTGAAATTTGGTAGTCTAGCATAAATACCAACTTATTTTTTACCTAAAACATAGGGGTCGCTAAGAATAGTTTAAATAAGAATTGTTTAAACGTTTTACATTTTTTTGTTATATTTTTTATATTGATGCAGATTTTGAGAAACACGGGGTATATGAAACGTCACCTTATATGTATAGTATAGAAAGGCAGTAGTAGTACTTCTTGTATATCGCGAAAATGCATCGCTCCAGGGAAAAAAGCTCTTAAGCTCTTCGGTTTTCTAATGCTGTTATTGGTTACGTTCACGTCAGATGGTAAGGTTAAGTAAAATATTAAATAGGTACTATGTTTGGTGCCCGATCTTTACAATAATCCGTTCTGGGACAGCTACTAGTAATCAGACACTTGCTTAAGATCCGAAAATAGCTGTTATCAATTTATTTCACCTAGGATAAAAGTTAAAGGTAACTTAACCAAATCTAAACTATTATAACGAGATGTTGAATAAGTTATCGCTTTTTTTTTCGTGAAAAGTAATGCTCTATTAAAAAAAAATAGTAAAGAACATGTCACTGAAAGTATTATCCATCGCTAGCCACTGTTTCTCATCTTTCAGGCAGCAGTTTAATTCCACTTCGGAAATACGTCTTTTGGGGCTATCCAAGAGTATACCCAATTTTTAAATTTTTCGTAAGAATGGAAGTGCTGCTCAACCAGGCCATGTGCCATCATTCGGAACAAGACTTGAAGGAAAGGGACAATTTCTGGTGAAAGTAGCGGGTGGGGTAGGTCTTCCAGTTAGGTTTTCACCGGTTTTGCNCATCAATTGTAGTCGATAGCGGTCTTCCGTGATGATTTAATTCGGTTTGAGCAGAACAGAAGATTGGAATTATAGATGTTCTGATGCTTTGTCGACGATGTTGACGCAAGACTGGACTTAGTCCAGGATTTTCTAGGCTTAGGATTATCGTAGCGGAACCATTTTCATCGCCAATTTCGATATGATGCAAAAAACCTTACCTCTTCTGACACTGAAGCAGTTGCTCACACTTACAAAGAAGTTCGACGTCTTTCGGTTTCAACTCTGTCCTTGCTTTTGAATAATTCTTAATGCTTTCAAACGTTTCGAAACTGTTGTGTGATCAACTTCTAATGATTCTGCAGTTTCAGCTAGCGTCTGACATGAGACATTAAGCAATGCCTTCAATTCTTCATCTTCAAACTATTTCGGTGCGTCATCAAAATCATTATTTTTGAAGCTTCTAAACCAATCTCTATATGTTGTTTGCGACAGAGCATAGTCGCCATAAGTCTCAACGAGAATTCGGCGTGCTTCGCTGCAGATTTCTTTTGAATAATGTTGTGCAGTAAAATTCCTCGCAAATACTCTTTTTTCGATACGAATGTTTAACAATATGAAAAAAAGTAGTTTACAGTTCGGCGAAATAACATAACTGAATTTCAAGCTTACTTGTTGGAAACAGCGACAATTTATTCCCTATATTTTTTGATAGAGGTTACACAAATTTGGATACGAATAGTTCTGATGCAGTTTTAATTTGAAAACAAATCTTACAAATTTTTGAAACTATTTTCTATACACGGTGTCCCCAGCTGGATATCTCGGAAATGGAAAAAGATAAATGATTTCTGAAAAATCCACTGTATAGTTTCAATAATTGGCTTTACTTGTGAGTACAAATCCCGTTCCTCTCAGTGCAGGTATAGATGTCGCTGCAATCCGAAAACATATTTTGTTGACAGCAGTTTTGAAA
>NW_019422250.1:3283-4151 GCF_000390285.2 Anoplophora glabripennis | reverse complement strand
TTATATTACTAATAATAATATTAGAACTTTCGGCCCGAAAAAAGGTCAAGTCCGTGTCAGCGGACTTGCCTACCTTTCTAGTAAGTATCTATAAATTACGTTTAGTTTTGTTGTAAGTTGTTTTTTATTTACTTTAAATTAATACCTGCCTTGCCCTTATCCTTATAGCGTTTGTACTATCCTTCACACTGACATCAGACATTACCCGTGTACTATGAGACGCGTACATTAACCACGAACTGAACTATAAGCAGCTTTGAGCAGGCCTCAGTTCCCGCGTGAATCACGTTAGTTTAATCGCCTCCTGTGGAGGGGGAACTGTGTTATATTTTAGGCAAGTATGACGCGTCTACAAGCAAAGAAATTCTGGCCTCACTGTGGTGGGTACTAGTGGGGAGTAACAGTATCTAATGTCACGCCGATGGAAACGGCGCGTGGCGAGATATGCAATATTCAAACAATTATTTTATACTATTATTTTGATTTCTGATAAATGTAATAGGTAATTGGAAATTAGTTTACCTAACTGTTTATTTACGGTGTGAGGGCCAAATTTTACAGTGAGGCCCGGCATCAGTTGCTTCATACGACGAGCCGCCACTGGTTTAAATATTCGCTTACAATAAATGATATTTTTGTCTTTGTTTTTGTAGTTGGTAGAGTAATCAGCAATCTATACTCCGCGGTCGAAATTATAGAGAGTGACTCAGACAATATAAAAACACTATTACCATAATACGTATAAAATATAAAATGATTTTTATACAGTTCAATATTATTTATCTTTGTGCCGCTCGCTACGCACATCGATAGAATCTATAATCGTCTATAGACTGAGTTACACTGAATGTCAATCTATATTCTATTT
>NW_019422250.1:0-587 GCF_000390285.2 Anoplophora glabripennis | reverse complement strand
AAACTTCCATTTTATTTCTCAAACAGTCATCAACATAGCCTTCGGCAACTGTACTGGATTTCCACCCTCCATGGCGTTTGAGGGCAAGCAGATTTGAGCCAGAATTGACTAAAATTGTGGCCGATGAACGCCGAAAACAATGTCCCGTGTAACTTTCTGGATTCTCTAGCATCAAAAACTTGTCGATTTCCCTAGCCATGTTTCCAATTTTATTGATGCCAACGTTTTGGCTTGAACATTTTCCGTCCTGTCTTCAGATTAGGAGGACGAAGAGCACAGTACTTTTTTAAGACAGGGTAAAGGTTTCCTGTAATTGTAAAACACCTTGGTACCTTTGTTTTTGTATTATTCAGTTTAAAGGAATTGCAGATGAAATAGTTGTTCCGTTAACTTTCATAATAAACAAATGTTTTGAAGATGGTTATTTTCCAGACATATTAAAAATTGGAGTGATCAAGCCTTTATATAAGAGTGGAGATAAAATGGAAGTTGTTAATTATAGACCTGTTTCTTTAATATCTAATGTGGCAAAAATTTTAGAAAAAATAATAAAAAAAAGAATTGTTAAATTTTTAGAAAAATATAAA
>NW_019422249.1:0-4156 GCF_000390285.2 Anoplophora glabripennis | reverse complement strand
CAACAGCCATTTTTAATTTACCTTAATTGCATTTGCCAATATTTATAGACTGTATTTGTCATACATGTACCGTCGTAAATGCAATATCAAAGATTATCCATCACTTTACAAACTTCATTATAAGAAAAATGCTTTCACGATTTTTTAATCTACTGTGTTAATTACTTTATCTAAATCTTAATAAAAATACAAATTTAAGATAAGCATTTATTTCATCGTTGCAGAGAACATTGAAAATTTCTAAAATAGTTGCATTCCAGATAAGATGGAGTACTTACTTCTAGTGATAGTGGGGTAAAAACAAGACCCATTTTCAAAATTGATATTAAATGATAAAATATCTGCATTTAGTGAAGAGTTGAGTTAAAATTTGATTGCTTAGAAAACAGAAATTTTATGTTTTAATCAACACTTGTTTTCTTTTTTTACAAAAATGTTTAATAAATGAGATATAACAAATAGTAAGCCATTTAAGCCGCACTTGTGCAGATGCGGTGGTATATTGCTAAGTTTTTTTAAACTAGTAAGTATATAAACAGGTACAGTAATAGGGACAGTAATAAAAGAAGGATAAAAGTGGAGACAGAGAATAAAGAGAACAAGTTTTTTAAACTTGTAAGTACAATAATAGGAACAATAATAAAAAGAAGGATAAAAGTGGAGACAGAGAACAAAGGGAATAGAAGAGAAAGGGGAGAACAAAGAAAACAAAGAGAACAAAGAGAACAGGTAGGGAACAGAGAGAACGCAGAGAACAAAAAGAACAAGGAGAACGAAGAGAACGAAGAGAACGAAGAGAACGAAGAGAACGAAGAGAACGAAGAGAACGAAGAGAACGAAGAGAACGAAGAGAACGAAGAGAACGAAGAGAACGAAGAGAACGAAGAGAACGAAGAGAACGAAGAGAACGAAGAGAACGAAGAGAACGAAGAGAACGAAGAGAACGAAGAGAACGAAGAGAACGAAGAGAACGAAGAGAACGAAGAGAACGAAGAGAACGAAGAGAACGAAGAGAACGAAGAGAACGAAGAGAACGAAGAGAACGAAGAGAACGAAGAGAACGAAGAGAACGAAGAGAACGAAGAGAACGAAGAGAACGAAGAGAACGAAGAGAACGAAGAGAACGAAGAGAACGAAGAGAACGAAGAGAACGAAGAGAACGAAGAGAACGAAGAGAACGAAGAGAACGAAGAGAACGAAGAGAACGAAGAGAACGAAGAGAACGAAGAGAACGAAGAGAACGAAGAGAACGAAGAGAACGAAGAGAACGAAGAGAACGAAGAGAACGAAGAGAACGAAGAGAACGAAGAGAACGAAGAGAACGAAGAGAACGAAGAGAACGAAGAGAACGAAGAGAACGAAGAGAACGAAGAGAACGAAGAGAACGAAGAGAACGAAGAGAACGAAGAGAACGAAGAGAACGAAGAGAACGAAGAGAACGAAGAGAACGAAGAGAACGAAGAGAACGAAGAGAACGAAGAGAACGAAGAGAACGAAGAGAACGAAGAGAACGAAGAGAACGAAGAGAACGAAGAGAACGAAGAGAACGAAGAGAACGAAGAGAACGAAGAGAACGAAGAGAACGAAGAGAACGAAGAGAACGAAGAGAACGAAGAGAACGAAGAGAACGAAGAGAACGAAGAGAACGAAGAGAACGAAGAGAACGAAGAGAACGAAGAGAACGAAGAGAACGAAGAGAACGAAGAGAACGAAGAGAACGAAGAGAACGAAGAGAACGAAGAGAACGAAGAGAACGAAGAGAACGAAGAGAACGAAGAGAACGAAGAGAACGAAGAGAACGAAGAGAACGAAGAGAACGAAGAGAACGAAGAGAACGAAGAGAACGAAGAGAACGAAGAGAACGAAGAGAACGAAGAGAACGAAGAGAACGAAGAGAACGAAGAGAACGAAGAGAACGAAGAGAACGAAGAGAACGAAGAGAACGAAGAGAACGAAGAGAACGAAGAGAACGAAGAGAACGAAGAGAACGAAGAGAACGAAGAGAACGAAGAGAACGAAGAGAACGAAGAGAACGAAGAGAACGAAGAGAACGAAGAGAACGAAGAGAACGAAGAGAACGAAGAGAACGAAGAGAACGAAGAGAANACTAAAGCCTAAAAACTTAAAATAAATAAATCATGAGCTAGTCGAGAAACCACCTTAACCGCTCAGCTATTTGTCGAGAAACGAATTGAACGCATGAACGAAACGAACGTGCAGCGGGGCGCGGCGCGAGAAGGGAGGGCATAGACAAGCACAATTAATCCAAAAACTCCAGTCAAGAACTTAAGACACGCGTGATTTTTAAATTTCTCGACACTTTTTTCTCGTCTCGAATAAGGCCAGATTTCCCGGGAATTCTCGCTTCAAGAAGTCTCGACCAGAAACCCTAACAGGAACTGAACAGAAAGAGAAATAGGAACAAGAACAACCACAAGTACAATAACAAGAATACGAAGAATAAAACAGGAACAGGAACAAGAATAGGAGTTAGAACAGAAGTTAGAAGAAAGAAGAAAATGTAAATATCCATGAAGAAGAAATGTCATTATTTGTATTAAAAAATATTTTATTATAATATATTTTATCATATTAATTTATAAATTTGTTTTTGTATTTTTCCCGTAAATTTTTTATTTCTGATTGAAATGTAAGTAGAACACTGTATTCGAATTTTAAGACGAACGTGAGCCGAAAAACAAAGAATGTTATCACAGTTAATTATAGCCGGACAAATGGCGTCAATTATAAAAATGCGCATTTTAATACCTCAACGTCAACTTTTATACCTCCTATGAACATGTTAAAGTAAATTTTCTAATTAAAAACAAAGTATCAGTTTCACACTCGTCATCTCGTCTTTGTCGACCCGCCCGTTCTATAATGATAGATTTTTATCGAAGGAACACGGTCCTACTTAACCGAGTAAATAAACTTATTTATTGACAAGGGCCTTAAGGTTAGGATGACCGCGCGCAGGCTTTCTTTTTCTAATTTTATCCACAAACATTTCGGTAAAATGAAAACGACGGCAGGGCCCCCGGGGTGGCGTAGGGGTCTTATCTGCTGATTGATAACGCGACCCGAGTTTAACTTGACCCACCCAGGTTGAAACAATTATCTAAAATAAAGAAGCGTTATCTCGGAGTGTAAATAGAGTCATCGGTTGGTGTCCTTTGAAAGAAGGTACGGTTCGGTTTCTGGAATTGGCGAATAGTTCACGGATGAAAATAAGGTGAAGATTTATAGACACATTTAAGTACAGAGAGTGTTTCGTATTGAGCGCGGTAACAATACCTTCTTGGAAATTGCAAGACTTACAGATATGGTATAATTTGATGTTATAATTTTAACAAATTTTGCGTATTAATATCTCGACCGAACTTGCACAATAGCTAAAAAGCTAAAATCATTCGTCAGCTGAATCCACCAAACATATACCGATTCCGAATTTATTAGTTCTTATCCGAATGCCAGATGTGACAGTCGACTAAGAATTCAGTTATTTTTAATATCTTAGCTTTAGATATCGAGTGAGTTTAAAGTGTTTTAATATCCGCAGCAATTTTTCAGTATGCCGATAATATTTCAGTTCATTTTTGTTGCATTTTTTGAGGCCTTTATGCTGGTAAAAATAAATTTGAGATCCATGGCCAACTTTGGGAGTAATCATAAAAAAAACGGAAAAGTACCGAAAGTTTAGGGTCGTCTAACTTTTTTATTTTAAGAGATAGAGATTTTAATAAAATTTCATGGCAAAATTGATATCTTTCACATAGTGTAAACAGATTTTTAAAATATTGTATATAATTTGCTGCGCCCTTTACGCGGGCAAAAAAAAACATTATCATCGAAGCAGGCTGTGGCTACAAAAAATTGCTTGTTTTTTCCCCTTTCATGCGATATACTTCATGTTGCTTGTATCTTTTATATTTATTACATTTTTTATAATTTTAGTACAAAAAATGTAAACATTTTCAACTACAAAAAATTTATTAAATACAATGTACTTCTTTTAAGCAAAATACACACATTATTATACAGGGTAGCCCATCGAAAATGTACCGCAAGGCATTACAGGGTAGTAAAGAACTTTTCGACAAAATCCAAAAACAGGTCAAATTTGTTTCTGAGGGGGACAACTTTTGGCTCAAAA
>NW_019422248.1:0-4157 GCF_000390285.2 Anoplophora glabripennis | reverse complement strand
GGCGGCACAATATGTTAAAAAAAATTGAAAAATGTCATATTTTTCTTCCTATTTAGTTATGTATCTTTTCAAGAGTTGATTTTAGGCGAAAATGGAAGAGGAAAAAAATGTTTGTAATTAATTTTTTTACAAAACATGACTAGTTCCAAATCGAATGGATCATGGATCATTTACCTTATGGTAAAAATCGAAAAAATCGCAAAAATGGGGTTAAAAAACAATACTTTTTAGGGAATTTTTTGGGGATATTTAAATTGGGTATAGGACCTTCATACTTGGCTCAAGAAAACTTCATGTTATAGAATCATCACACCAAATTTCATCAAAATCGGTTCGATAGATTTTGCATTATAATAATGTTGCAATTCAGATTTTGAAAAAAATTTTGCAAATTCGTACGGGTGGTGGTGGTGGGGGAAGCAGAGAGCGCGGTCGCTTCGATCTGCTCGAAATTGAATCGGCGAGTTCAAAACAGCGACGCGCTTAAAAATTTTTAATATCTCAACTTCTAGAGGTCCGATTTTGATGATTTTTTTTTAATTTTAGCGTATTTTCAAATGCCTATCGTTAATAATTATTGTTCTTTCAACAGTCCGATAAATATTTGTCTTTAAACTTCCTTTACTTATCAACTTTATTTTTCTATTGTATTAAAGGTAAGTGCAATAAACTTATATACTGTTTATCAATTTTCTTGAATTTCCCGATTGCATAAATAACTTTAAACACGTTTTAAAGTAGGTTGCCAATGAAGAAAAGTATTGTAATCTTATACCTGGTAAGTACTCGGAATACCAAAGGTATTTTTCGAAAAATTAGCCCGGATATTCCAGTACATTTAGTGTTAATGACGGTTAACTTTGATCGGCTATTACTACGTAACTACTTTTTCCTCTTCCATTTTCGCCTAAAACCAACTCTTGAAAAAATACATAATTAAATAGGAAGAAAAATATGACATTTTTAGACTTTTTAAAAGATATTGTGCCGCCAAAAGTTAAGCCCACGTTTTTTTTTATGCGCATAGAAAAATTTTAATTTCTACTGATATTTGAAAGCCAAAAAGCCAAAAATCTCCGTGGATATACGATTCACCCAAACTAAAACAGATATCACCTAGTCTATTAGTTTAGTTGTTTTTTTAAGTTTTACTAGAAAATCAGGCTTTTTTCGAAAAACATAAGAACGTAATAATTTGTAGAAATTTGAAAAACGAATCCGAAAATATCATTACCGTAAAGCAGCGGCGTACTATTTTATTTAGAAAAATATGCCACCGATTAGAGAAAATGGTGGCCATTTTCAAGTTATTGTAGTACTGTTTAACGATATCGGTAATTCAAGTGGTTAAAGTTGAATTTGTTAATGTTTTTTTTGTAAGGGTCCTCTTTTTTAATATGTTATAAATAAGATAAAGAATATAATTTAATGAAATTGCTTTTTCTTGATATTTTTTTGTAAACGTCAAAAGTGACACATGAAACCATGGCCGATTAGTCGTAAAACTGCATACTTTACTTTTTGTCCGATCCAATTAGTAATGACGCTTTTTCACAAAATCCCAATTTTTCTCAAAAACCGTTATTTTTTCGAAAAATTTATAGGAGTAAAATAATTTTAAAATTAAATTTCCTGTAATACTGGTAAAACTTTTTACCAAATAATTAGCATACTGGTAAAAATATCGATATCAATTTAAGGTCGCGCTCCACTCCTAGTCCGGCCCTTATTGGGCTTCCAACACATTTATATTTTATTACATAAAGACAACAACAAACGCAAATCATATACCAAATTTGGTTGCTCTATGTTGTCATTGCTGAAATATTCCTGTTTTTCAAAATTATTCATCACTTCAGGAGCCAATATCACTTCATAGTCCGGTCAAAATAGACATTTCAAATAACGACAGAGCTAATTTTGGTGGAGACCTTGGGTACACCATCAGAAATAAAGTGTCAAAAGTCCCCATCGATCCCATGTGTGCTAAAAAAATTATTCGGGGTCAAAGGTCAAAATTTGAGATTTTTTGGATTTTTTTTCGAAAACGGTAAGTTTATCAAAAAAGTAGCTCTGACAAAAATTATAGATCTTAACATTATCTACAAAAATGAGATATCGCGATTCTAATAGTTGAAGGAGTCATGTGCTACATGATATGCACACATTTCCACACCACCTGTGAGGTAGTGTACTTTGGCGCGTTTTTTGTTTTTTTTTTAACGTAGTTTCCTCGGTAGGCCTACTCCACGAACTGTTATGACGGAATTTTCAGAGACAATACTCTTTTAACTGCATGATGATTATTGATATTGGTTATTGACTTTAACTGTAGTTCTGATTTCTTTTGATATTTTCATCTGATTCATACTCTTCAAAGTCGACTTCAACAGTCATGTCTTCTTCGATTTCTTCTTCTTCTTTTTCCTCTTCTTCTTGCTGGATGTTCATAAATTGTTCAAATGAAGATGAATCAGCCGTCTCTTCATCGAAATCACATGAATCGTCGTATGTTGTATTCAATTGGACATTTGAGCTTGACTGGCTTTGGCAATTAGTACACGCTGGAGAACACAGTAACCCTACTCTTCTACAGCCACATTTAGCACTACAACCTTTTTTGCAATTGCAAAAAATAGTGTTTAGGAGTTTTTCCAGAGCAGGTGGAAGTATACTTTAAATCGGTTCCAAAGTATTATCTGTTAATTTTCAACCCCAGTCTTCTGGGTTCAGTTGATTGCCTAGCCATGTCTGAACTTGATAGTATACTCGATACAAGTGTTGATTAGTAGAAAAGCCGATGATCGAGGAAGACAAGATAGTCGTATGTACTTGTTTCTTGTTTCGTGTATTTTTTGCAAAAGTTTTTACGCTAGAGTAGCCAGATGTTATTCAAGGGCATGCGGGTATAAGGGATTGACTAAGGGACTGAGTTTCTTTTGAGTGTATATTCTCAGAATAGTATAGTTTATACATATAAGAGACACAAATAGGCATTTTTACTTGTATTAAGGATGTTCGATACATCTCTTGCGGGGCAGGCGGTGCGGGAGGAAAGCCTATGCTTATACACGGTAGTTTCGTTGTAGTACCAACCTTACATAAACTAATTTGAGCGAACTAAATATAATACATATATACGAATGAAATTTATACAACACATATTAGCTTGCATATTTTTCGTGTTTAATGCACGGCAATTAACTATTTATTTGAATAAAAGTGTATATTTATTCATTAAGAACTTGTAAAATTATGGATGAAATCTGGCAACATTGTTATGGCGTGTGGTAAAAGTTGGGTCAACTGTCATTACTGTCAACTNTGGTAAAAGTTGGCCAACTTTGCAATATAAAATGCGTATGAAACAGAATGTGGTTTGATGAAAAAACAGTAAAATGTGCAAACCGAGAATCCATATGATAAGTATCAAGAAGCTCAGTGTATGATAGTGAGACGTCAAATTGAAATTTATTTTTTCGACGAATAATTTTTATAATCGAGCTATTCAAATGCAGCGCGTCAGCCGAAGCGTTAAATACAGAGTACAGTGTTGCCATATTTCCTTTCATTGGATCAGATGTTTGTTCAAATTTGTCAAAACGTTGTATATTCATTCCAATATCTCAATAATTACATTGTGAGTGCATATTTTTATTGTTTTAAAATGTTTACTAATATTTAATTCTTTAATTGCAATTTTATTTTCCCGATCCTAACCATTTTTAAGAGCAATATTCACGTTTGATTAAAGTTTTTGTCCCAACTCCCATAAGAGTATAATTTTTAATATAATTTTTCAAAAAAACTACATTGGCAATCGATCTGATATTTTTACACGAAACAGTTTGCATATTTATTAACAAATTTCAATTGCTTTGAAAACTTTCTTACCATTTTTTTTTTCGGTATCGAACCTCCCTAAGTGCCTGACTATACGTGGCATATATGTGCATATCATGTAGAACGTGACTCTTTCTACTTTTAGAATCGCGATATCTCAGGAATGGTGATTCTTAAAAAAAAAAGTAAAAGGACCATTTTTGTAGATAATTTTAAAAACTATAATTTTTGTCAGGGCTACTTTTTTGATAAAACTTTCCATTTTCGAAAAAAAATCAAAAAAACCTCAAATTTTGACCTTTGACCCCGAATAA
>NW_019422247.1:0-4242 GCF_000390285.2 Anoplophora glabripennis | reverse complement strand
TGATGACGTTAAGATTTAAGGATTTTCAGTTGACAGTGCCAATTGTGCCATGTTAGTTGCCTAAGTTCGGCAGTCACGTATCTTGTAATCGTTCGTGAAGGCTCTGTCTTATTTACTACTAGTCCAGTCATTCTATATATTTGGAAAAGAAAGTGAACCGGGAAAGCCAAATTTTTTAGTTGTGGAGGGTGCTTAGAAAAGCTTAACTTGAGATTTGAGACCAAAATTTCCTATGTGCATTTTCCGCCATCTTGGAAAAAGTGGTGAATTTTTGTTTTTTGCTATAACTCGGTTCCCCGTCGAGATACAGAATTGTTGTTTTGTTATTTTAACACTCTTTCGACGCTCTACAATTTAAGTCCTATAAACTTTTCATCTATTATTGTTAGTTATTGAGATATCGAACAAATAGATAAAAAACAAAAACAAAGATAACTTTATAAAAATGCTCCGCCTTCATTTTGCACAAACCGAAATCAGAGTCGAACAAGCCTTTGAAGATGCGGGCACTCTGATCGTAACCACCGCACTCGCAGAAGCATCAAAGTACAATTTGGTTGAAATCGTCGGCAAAGACATCGATCTCTTGATTTTGCTCACTGGACTAGCGAAGGACAAAAGAAACGTATACATTCGAAAATCGGGAAAAGGAATACATCAGGAACACTTTACTCTCGTTGAAGAGTAGTATGAACCATAATAAATTCGTTCTCGAAAGCATATTTTTCATCTCATCTTTGTACAGAATCGAAATCGAAATTCATCAGCATATTGGAAAAATATACGGAACTTCTGTCATCGGTTAAATTATTCAAACGTGAACACGTCGATCCGGAGGTTCTGACATCCACGAGAGAACGATTTCTCATTGCCCTATATGGCGGTGAGAAGCACAGCAAAAACATCAATGCGCTGCGATATCAACACTACGCAAATTCTATTACCAGAAATAGATTCAAATTATCATTACTTCCATCAACAAGAAGCGCAGCACAACAACACTCACAATGGAGTTGGCGACGAACGAACCATGGTGTAGAGCCGATATTAACACAGCTGAACCTGCGCCACTCGAGCTTTTGAAGCTAATGTCTTGCAAATGCAAGGAAAAATGCGGAACTGTGGGTGCAGAAGAGCTGGCATTGCATGTTCAATCATTTGCCGGAACTGCAGTGGACCAACATGCAAGAACGTTGCCAAAGTCGGTGTCCTGATCTGTGACAACGAATTAGATTCCGAAGATGATTCAACAGTCGGAGAAAATATGGTCGAAGAATCTCCACGTATCGAAAAGTATCCTCAACAGAGGGACTGTGAACCAGGGCCGTCGATGAGAAGGAAGACGTAGATAGTTCTTCAACACGAAAACATTCTTGTATAATAAATTCCATATGTGTGAAACATAATCTCACTGTGTTAATTCTTTATTTCGAATCCATTACAACGTACCTATAAAACCGCGCGAGTTATAAAATAAAAACTTCGCACAGACTTGCCGACTTCGCGACACGACAGAATCCGCAATTATTATCCTAGAGAAAGAACAAGAGAAGAGTATTAAATTATTCGTACGAATATCCTCTAAAAGTTTGATAATATACATTTTTTCGATAAGTATTAAGGAAAAAGAGAAAACCCCGAAAAACCAGATCGAATCTTTGAATTTTTATCTATTTTGTTATACAGGGTAGCCCATCGAAAACGTACCGCAAGGCATTACAGGGTAGTAATGAACTTTTCTTCAAAATCCAAAAACAGGTAAAGTTTGCTTCTGAGGGGGACAACTTTTGGCGCAAAAAGCATAGCAAAATCTTCAACCTCCTAAGNCAAACACCCCCTACAACTTTTATAATAGACATGTTTTCGATAAGTATTAAGGAAAAAGAGAAAAACCCTAAAAACCAGATCGAATCTTTGAATCTATTTGAATCTATTTTGTACGATATCTCAAGTACTAACAATAATGGGTGAAAAGTTTATGGGACCTAAATTATATATTGTCGAAAGAGAAACAAAAAAGAACAAAACAACAAATCTGTATCTCGACGGAGAACGAGTTTTCGCGAAAACCATAATTTACCGCTTTCTTCGAGATGGCGGCGCGCGAACGGAAAAATCGAAACTTCGCACGGACTTGCCGACTTCGCGGCGCGGTAGAAAACGCAATTATCACCTTAAAGAGAAAAACAAAGACACCAAATTGTTTGTACAAACACCCCCTACAACTTTTATAATAGACATGTTTTCGATAAGTATTAAGGAAAAAGAGAAAAACCCTAAAAACCAGATCGAATCTTTGAATCTATTTGAATCTATTTTGTACGATATCTCAAGTACTAACAATAATGGGTGAAAAGTTTATGGGACCTAAATTATATATTGTCGAAAGAGAAACAAAAAAGAACAAAACAACAAATCTGTATCTCGACGGAGAACGAGTTTTCGCGAAAACCATAATTTACCGCTTTCTTCGAGATGGCGGCGCGCGAACGGAAAAATCGAAACTTCGCACGGACTTGCCGACTTCGCGGCGCGGTAGAAAACGCAATTATCACCTTAAAGAGAAAAACAAAGACACCAAATTGTTTGTACAAACACCCCCTACAACTTTTATAATAGACATGTTTTCGATAAGTATTAAGGAAAAAGAGAAAAACCCTAAAAACCAGATCGAATCTTTGAATCTATTTGAATCTATTTTGTACGATATCTCAAGTACTAACAATAATGGGTGAAAAGTTTATGGGACCTAAATTATATATTGTCGAAAGAGAAACAAAAAAGAACAAAACAACAAATCTGTATCTCGACGGAGAACGAGTTTTCGCGAAAACCATAATTTACCGCTTTCTTCGAGATGGCGGCGCGCGAACGGAAAAATCGAAACTTCGCACGGACTTGCCGACTTCGCGGCGCGGTAGAAAACGCAATTATCACCTTAAAGAGAAAAACAAAGACACCAAATTGTTTGTACAAACACCCCCTACAACTTTTATAATAGACATGTTTTCGATAAGTATTAAGGAAAAAGAGAAAAACCCTAAAAACCAGATCGAATCTTTGAATCTATTTGAATCTATTTTGTACGATATCTCAAGTACTAACAATAATGGGTGAAAAGTTTATGGGACCTAAATTATATATTGTCGAAAGAGAAACAAAAAAGAACAAAACAACAAATCTGTATCTCGACGGAGAACGAGTTTTCGCGAAAACCATAATTTACCGCTTTCTTCGAGATGGCGGCGCGCGAACGGAAAAATCGAAACTTCGCACGGACTTGCCGACTTCGCGGCGCGGTAGAAAACGCAATTATCACCTTAAAGAGAAAAACAAAGACACCAAATTGTTTGTACAAACACCCCCTACAACTTTTATAATAGACATGTTTTCGATAAGTATTAAGGAAAAAGAGAAAAACCCTAAAAACCAGATCGAATCTTTGAATCTATTTGAATCTATTTTGTACGATATCTCAAGTACTAACAATAATGGGTGAAAAGTTTATGGGACCTAAATTATATATTGTCGAAAGAGAAACAAAAAAGAACAAAACAACAAATCTGTATCTCGACGGAGAACGAGTTTTCGCGAAAACCATAATTTACCGCTTTCTTCGAGATGGCGGCGCGCGAACGGAAAAATCGAAACTTCGCACGGACTTGCCGACTTCGCGGCGCGGTAGAACACGCAATTATCACCTTAAAGAGAAAAACAAAGACACCAAATTGTTTGTACAAACACCCCCTACAACTTTTATAATAGACATGTTTTCGATAAGTATTAAGGAAAAAGAGAAAAACCCTAAAAACCAGATCGAATCTTTGAATCTATTTGATTCTATTTTGTACGATATCTCAAGTACTAACAATAATGGGTGAAAAGTTTATGGGACCTAAATTATATATTGTCGAAAGAGAAACAAAAAAGAACAAAACAACAATTCTGTATCTCGACGGGGAACTGAGTTATAGCAAAAACAAAAATTAACCTCTTTTTCCAAGATGGCGGAAAATGCACATAGGAAATCTTGGTCTCAAATCTCAAGTTAAGCTTTTCTAAGCACCCTCCACAACATATATTTGGCTTTCCCAGTTGCTTTCTTTTCTTCGCTTCATTTTTGGACAGAATGGCTTGAGTATACACACAAAATTTTTATTGGTAATTTATAATCAACATTCAATAGCTCTCTTAATATCAACTTTTGAACTGAAGGTAAGTTTAGTTAAATCAAGATATTGT